>NC_061113.1:58865010-59114944 GCF_002878395.1 Capsicum annuum | reverse complement strand
ATGAATATATCTTACGAAAAAAGTAAATTATTAAAAGATATTGAAACAAAATTTAAAAAATATCCACGCACTAATAAAAATAGATTCACTAAAAACCTACTAAATCTATTTGATCTACTAAATCCGCGCACCCCTACAAAACATATGACCTACCGTAGTAGTGCTTAATGTCATTTATTTATATGTAGAAGATAACAAATGATAGTTACACAAAAAATGGGATAGGTATAGTTATCATCAAAATATAGAACAACAACAATAAATAATTTAGAGTGGTGCTTGTTCTTGATATAAATAAAGAAATAAAAGATTGAAAGATATTAAGAAAGAAAGTATTTAGAAAAGATAATTTAGAGTGGTTCTTGTTCTTGATATAAATAAAGAAATAAAAGATTGAAAGATATTAAGAAAGAAAGTATTTAGAAAAGATGGGAGTAAGAACCTCTTACTTTTTACTGATTTGGGCGATTTTGCATATTAGAAATAAAAGTGCATTGGTATCCTATACTGATATTTTGTTTAGATATTGATTGGAGAGTGTCAGTGTTTTTATTGTTTCTTGATTTAGAGAGTACATTGGGCTGCTGGAATTTTTCATTATTGAGTCATCTCAATGTATATGTGCCTTCTCTCTTTTATCTTTGGGGGAGGATTTCTTGTTTCGAGGTATGATTTTTGCAAACAGGCGCACTTTTTATCAATAGCTACCAGATTTGATCAAACTTCTTTTTAATTATTTTTAAAAAATGCCACATGTCATCACTTAACTGATCACTTGCCATGTATTTTGGCCTTTATTTTTTTTATCTAATATGTTTTTGTGTTATATAATGACATGAAAAATTAAAATGAGTTGGCATAATTTAAATCGTCAATCAATCTATGTAGAAAATGTGTGTTAATCACGCACCCGATATTTTCAAAAATTGGTGCAGAAAGTGCCAAAATGACATATTTAATGGCTGAATTAGATGTTTAAAATGAACAACATTTATTTTAGGTGTCAAAATAAAAATTCATGCCAAATTTAGGAGTCTGGCAATATTTTCAAAAATTGGTGCGGAAAGTGCCAAAATGACATATTTAATGGCTGAATTAAATGTTTAAAAATGAACAACGTTCACTTTAGGTGTGAGAATAAAACTTCATGCCGAATGCAAACTTATCTTCACTTCTTTGTACACGACATATGAACTCCATACAATAATTGTTTCTTCTACATTTATGAAAAAAGTTAGGAAAACATATTCAAAAAGGAGCAAATTTCATCTCGAGCTAACAAATGGATTACTCAATCTTAAAGCTTTTGTCAAACTGTGGATGTAGCTCTGGAATAATGTCGATCATTTTTAGGTTTAATGGTTTATCTTGTACTTAATATATTATGTTACTTTGGTTAATATATTTTTGTGGCATGCAAGGTTTGGAATGCTCAAGCAAAGCAGATCAACTTCCGTAGATCTGCAATATGTACACGACTCTGTAAAACAATAGTGTTTTGAGTTGGACTTGCGGTATTACTGGATGTGCAAAGTGTACATGACTCTGTTGGTCTTTCTCATTCCTGTGAAAGCAAGTTCAAAAATGTAATGACACAATTTTTTGAAGCAAACAAACGTACGTAGTTCAAGTCCTCTTTTCTTTTGTATAGTACAGTGATGTGAGGCATAGTCCATGCATAGCACGGCACGGGCCATCTAGTATATATTTAGCAGTAAACATCTCTACTTAGCTGATAAATGAGCTGTAACATAATGTAGTCACAGCAACTGGACTCATTACTTCAAGATGTGTACTGTACCTGAAGTGACAAAGAGGAAAAAAAAACAAGGTATTTAGAGCATGTCACAGACATCCAGTAACCCCTACTTAGCTTCTTGTTCGACCACTGGAGCATTTTTCCAGACTTTGTCAAGCTTACTGGTCTTCATTGGTGGCAAAGAGAACATGCTTACAGTTGAACTTCCGCTGCGAATCTCCTGCAAGACTCTCAATGCTGAACATGTAAGTCTCAAGTACATGTTCTCCATGTTCTTTATCTCAGCAATTTCTTCAGGAACTTTGACTGGCCTTTCCCCACTGCCTCTTGTCCCTTCTGGTTCTTTAAGTGGCTCAGTTTGGTACAAGAGGTGACTAAGAAGGATATCACACTCTTTCACTAGTTTATTTATAACCTCAGTTTTGAAGAATGGCTCCTCGAGCACCTTTTGGATGAAAGGCAATCGAATAAGCTCGCCACTGAGTTTGTCATATTTCTTTAAAATCTTCACAACTCCTGTAGACAGCAAAAGGAAAATAATAAATATAAATTCATAACAGCCAAATGGGAAAAGCTATCCCAATTCCCAATCATCATATGAGCAGGCAGTTGAGGACAAACGTGAAGAGAAAAAAGATATCCATACTTTCTACATGTGCCAATTGCTATACAAATAAAACATAACAAATATGCTGTGTAACACTTGCATGTTTGTCCAGAAAAATCTCAAGTTCTAAGGAACATAAAATGAAGTTAAAAAAACTTGAGCCACAAAGATCTGACAGATCAGATGCCTATATGAAATTATCTAGTAAATTGAGCATTGAAAAACCCAAAAGACCCATCAGAATCCATATTATTCAACAAAAGTATCTGATAAGTTGAGCTTAGCATATAGGATTGGTTAATTCTAGCTACAGATTAGCTAGCCACAAATTCTTGATAATAACTCATTCAAGACTAGAGGTCATGCTCCAATAGGGATGGCAATGGGGTGGGGCGGGTTTAAACGTCTGCGGGTGCGGTGCAGGTTTAGATGAACGCGGGGCGGAGCGGGTTCAAACATTTGTAAAGAAAAAACAAGCGGGTGCAGGGGTTAGGGTAAAGTTTCGCACTATCTGATGAGTTTTTCATTTACAAACATGCAAAACAAAACTGCCAACTCCAATTCCCATTAGAATCTCCAATGCAATATTTCTCTTTTCGTACAACCTTTTCTATTTACAGTTGGATACCAAAATCATTTTTATTAAAATGTACCAACAACTCATAGCCTCAAAATTAGAAAAGATAAAGCTAGAAAGCAGAAGTCCTAGTGGACAGAAAATTCATTAAAGTAAAATACATGTAAATTCCTAATTATTAGAATGCATCCTGATGATACAATTTACTAGCATGAAATATACCTGTATAGTTAAGAGCACTGTAATTCTCTAATAAAACCATCTCGCCATGAAGATCCACAACGTCCCTACCTACTCTAATAAGCTCTTCGTTTGACTTTCTCATCTCAGCTACTCTCTCTTTCAAAACCTGAAATCAACCAAAGGAAATATCATTAATTGACAAAGAATCATGTCATTACATTTGACTATATACAAATATATATATAGAAAGGAAAAGAGGAAAAAACCTTAAGGTGAATGATGTAATCCTCTTCTTTCTCCACAAAGAAAGTGTTGAACTTGTGGATTTCCTCCTCTAACAGCTTAACAAAATCATTCATCTCCTTGCTAACCTCATCATCATCCAACCTCTGCCTTTTCTTAGGCCTATCACCATCCTGAGGATAAATCAACTTCAACTCTTTCTTCAGATCCTTGTAACACAAGAACTTGTCTTGCCATTCAGGCAACGTTTCCTCTATGTGTGCCTTCAAGATTTTCCAGAACTTCATCAAATATATATTTGAAAAATTGACAACTAGCGAATGATTTTGCTAATACAAAAGATACGATTGCAAAAACGGAGAAGGAAATTAATTACACATAGAAAGAAAGATATAAAGGTTATATAAATTGGAGGTGTGCTGTGGTGAAGAAGGGGAAATTAGCATAAGCTAAGAATATTCCCAAGAATGAATTCGTGTGCGTTTGGAGGATTTGGCATATAAAAAGGAATATCCAAATAGGATATCCTGACGTTCGGTGCTTATTAGATGCTCTTTGGTTTGACCGTTTAACTTGAGCATGTGTTTTGTACCAATCAAAATTACTTTTTTGTTTTGCCCTTTTAGTTAGCCTTGCTAAATATATTTATTTTAGTTTAATTATTTATTTATAAAATTTAGTGAATTTTATTTTTTTTAATATTATCTCTATTATTAAATAATTTTATAAACTATATATATATATATATATATATATTTCAATTTATATATTTAAAATATAATTATTAATATTAATTTAATAAATATATTCTTAATAAATATTTTCTAAAAAAACAAGTCAAGTTAGCAAGTATCAGTTATATCAAAAGGGAGAGAGTATATTTTGCAAAAGTAAATAGTTTTTTTTTTTTTTGGTACATAAATAGAAGATAGTACTTTATCTCTTTCTAAATAATTAGTTGTTTCGTTTATTTTTTATTCCTAAATAAGTGATATTTTATATAACTAGTATCTACATACGCGTGTCGCACGAATTTCACTCGAAATAGACAATTTGAAATGTAAACATGCTTCAAATAAATCAAGGGCCATGAATTAGGTTAACACCACTAATCACCTGTTTCTTTATTACAAATTTAACATAGGTAAGGAGTTTCAATTATTAATAAAGATCGAAAAATATCTTTATTTCTACTTTTAAAAAATTCTTCAACTGTGATATAACAAAAGGATTTAGAAGAGAAGAAAACCTTTAAGGGGTCGTTTGGTTGGAAAATAAATTATGATGGGATAAGTTATGCTGAGATAAGTTATATTGGAATTAGTTATACTAGGATTAGTTATGCTGATATTACTTTTTTAGTAGTTGTTTAGTCTGCGGTACTAAAAATAATATGTATTGCATTCTTTTTAAGAATGAATAATTTGTTTACAAAAATATCCTTCACCATATTTAGCTTAATTACTACTATTTTTTTTTTTAACTTTATTAGTTTCTTTTTCCTAAAAATATATGTTAAGAAATTTATGTTGATATTTCTTAAATGTGTATGAAGCTTTAATATCTTATGTTAAGTTACTTATTTTGTTCTAAATTCTATAAAATGTTGATAATCTCATTTTTTGTCAAAAAAATTCATCATCAAAAAATATGAAAAAGAATTACTCTCATTTTTTATTATTTAGTATCGCAATATTTGGAGAGTCAAATTGATTTAAAAAAATAAATAAATTTTCAAAGATTTTTAGCTAAATATTAAAATAATTTTTTATTTAATAATCAAGCATTTATCAAGTTAGAAAGGGAATGTCAATATACGTTAATTACATGTTCATGATAAATTTGTTAGAAAAACTGAAATAAGATTAATAAACATATCTACAAAATAGAAAGACAATAAACCCTTTGATCAATTTTGAATTTGATTGTATGAATAATTTTTATGATGTCACTATTATTTTTCTATGACTCATCACTTTTATAGCATTTAATAAGCTCATATAATTGTTCAAAATTTATCAAAATGAATAAAGATTTGTAAAGTAATAAAATTGAAATTATGAGCTAGCTCGATTGAACTCATCAATTTATGCTAGGATTATGCATACATTCGTAAAGAAATTTTTAAAACACTCTTATTCTAAAATCTAAATCTACAATATCTTGAGTCTGCCTTTGATGTTGTTAACTATGTTAATTTATAGCCGTATTAATCATTAATTATGAATTAATTTACGTTTAAAATGTACTTGTATGAAATTCTTGCATGATAATATGATTTCAACAAGTTATATATGCACATAATAACTTATATATCGTGATTTTTAAGTACAACAATTGAACAGTAGACCTTATTTTCCTTCAAATTTTGAACAAATATAAAGGAAAGAATTTTTACTGTTCAAAATCGGGGATAAAGTTTAATCTTTAATTAAAATGATGTTTTGGCACTCGAGGGATATAAAAAAATTTCACACTATTATATATAAACACTTACCACTGTTAATTTTAAGTATATCAAATATATATAGACAATTCTGTCCTTTTCTAATTTTATCCCAAGAATAAATAATGGTGGAATTGTTATCCCACCAAATGGATGGATAACTTATTCTAGTACTATTTATTAGTAGAGGAATAAGTTATTCCGAACATTGCCAACCAAACATGCATTAAAATTTTTATTCCGAAATTATTATTTTATTTCAAAATTATTTATTTTTATATCTTACACCAAACGACCCTTCTTCAAAATTCTGTCATATGTTTTCATTTTTATCGATCTTTAAGATTCCCAAATAATTAATACACCTACAAGCAAATAAAATATCATTACAGAAAAAAGTTTTCAAAATAATTAACAAAAATTATAGTAGGACGAAGAGCAACATGTCTAAGAGAAAAAAAATACCATGGTTCTTTTGATAATTTCTTGTTTTTATAAGGAAGACTCTTAGAGGATGTTTGAAAGAGCTTTATAAGTTGATCAAAATGGCTTAAAAGTCACTTTTTGTTTTTAGAAGTGTTTGGCAATTTTGAAAATTGCTTAAAAAAAAAGCTAATTTTGGCCTAAAAAAAAGCTAAAAACAAAAAGCTCAAATTCCTAACTTTTTTTTTTTGGCTTTTAAGCCATTTTAGTTTGATCAATTAAAAGATATTTTTGTCCCTTAAAATTCTCCTTTATTCCAAAATTATCCTTGTGTAGCCTCAAATAGGTTTTAGTGCTTAATGCTTGTATTAATTGAATATTTTTACTTTTTGTATTTATGGCGGACTTAACTTTAACTATATTAGTACTTCTTTTGTATGAAACTTCTAATTTATGAAATATGAATTTTGATATATTATTCTCCTTTTTAATATATTCTTTTAAATTTAAACAATTATTATTGTACAATATATGAATTTCTCTAATAAAAAAAATTATTCACCAACCAAAATATATGGAGAATACTCATTGAAGACATACAACTTTATGGACGATTAGTGAATGATCCATCTATATTTCACGACGCAACATTCATATTCGCCAATGTTTTAATAGTGATAGTCATTACTCAATGAACAAATAATATATTTTCTAATTAAGAGTCTTTTTATCAAAAAAATAGTATCATTTGTGACCAACTATTTATCCATTAATGTAATTATAATGATTAGTAACATATATATTTTGCTTATTGAAAATTTTTTTAACCAAAAAAAAGTTTTTTAGCGCACAAATTAATATTCATTCATGAAAATATGATATATATATAATATGAATTTTAATTTGGATCGTTTTAGAAAGAGATAATACATCAAAACACCCCTCAACTTGTCAGCAAAACTTACTTTAGACCCTAAACTAATCAGACAATTCCGTACCCCCTTAACAACTTTCAAGTGAATTAATTTCAATCTCAAAATCAAAATCCCACTCTCACAATGGAGAGTGCACTACACACGTGCCATGTCATTGCCAAATTAGCTGTACATCAATGCTATGTCATTGCCACGTAAGAAATTAGAATAAAAAAAAAATCTCACACACATACTATTTTTTATATATTTTTTAAAAAAATAAAATATATACTATATATATATATATATATATATATATATATATCTTATTTTATATAAATAATTTACCCCCCCCCCCCCCCCCATTTCTTTCTTCTTCACAACCCCCTCCCCCCTCCAACACAAATCGACGATCTACAAATCTTGAACCAAGAAAACAAGCCATACCCACATCAAGAAAATCAATCAAAATTCAATCTTGAACACTCCAAAGATCACCCAAAACAACAAAACAGATCAATACCTAACAAAACAAATCAAATTCAGAATCTAACTGAAAAATACATAACAAAAAATACCCAAATCAAGAAAAACAAACTCAAAAATAAAAATAATATATATAATGAAGATCTGTTTGATTAACTGTTTATAGTTGAAAATTGGTAGCGGTGATCGAAAATTAAGTGGTAGGGATCATTGATTTGTGTTGAAAATAGGGAAGAGAGAAGCCTATGAACTGGAAAAAAAAAGTTTCAGTTTGGAAAGTAGAAGAAGAAGGGAGTGACAAAGACTAACGCCATGTGTTGTGCTTTGCATAATGACTTTTATGTATTTTTTGAGTTTAATTTGTTGATTCTTGATTTTTATATGAACGTTTATTTTTGTATAATTTATGTATTTTATTATTGTGTATTTGATTGAAGATTTTGGTGAATAGAAGTGAAAAAAAAAAAAGAAATAAAGGAAGAAGAAGAAATGGGGGTGGTGGGGTGTGAGAAAGAAGGGAAAAAAAATAATGTGTAAAAATATTAAAGTGGGCCCCACTAAAAAATTTTTATACTTTTTTTTCCACTAAAACGCGCCTTTATTTTTTTTTTTGCCACGTCAGCTGGGGGCAAAATAATACACTTTAAAGTTCATAAGGGGGTAAATAATTGTTTGATTAGTTTAGGGTCTAAAGTAAGTTTTGCTAACAAGTTCAGGAGTGTTTCGATGTATTATCTCTTTTAGAAATAAAAATTAATAATAATCAACTCTATATATTGTTAACAACTTTAAAGGTATTTCAGATATTTTGACCAAAAAAAAAAGTGCTTAAAAGCACTTGTTTACCAAACACATCAATAACTTTTTTTCATTTTCAGTACTTTTATCCAAACATGTAACTGCTTATTTTTAAAATAAGTTCAGCACTTTAAAAAGCACTTTGAAAGAACTTTTTAAAAGCCACTTTTTTTCAGCTTATCCAAATGGGTAGACTCCTTCAATGAGCCAAACTTAAATATTTTTGGTCATAACAGTGTAGTCCTATTATGTTTCCAATCTTTTTTTTTTTTAAATAAATAAATAAAATAGCATTCCTTTCAGATGATGGAGGAGTTCAAGCTTCACTCCAACTTATACATTTTTTAATCATAATTACATGGAGGAGGATATAAACCTTAGCCTCCGTAACAATGTGAGAATTGAAATTATTCATTTTTGACGAAAAAAACCAACAACTCAGCACTAAGGGTGCATATAAATATATTAGAGACGTATAAATTGACTTATGAATCGGTCATACTATCATGTATCATATTTATTATGACTAGCATGTAATGAGACTACCAAAAGGCATGTTTGTCAAGTTTCATTCTAGACATATGTGTTCTTTTTTTGTTCTGAATCTGGAATTGGGAATACCATATTATTCTAGCTTCATTGAAGCTCTAAATTTTGAAGAAAGAGAAACAATTTCGTTGAAGATGTACTCTTTCGATTCCTTGCCTATATTAGCCAAGGTATCAACAGTAAAATTACCTTCCCTGAGAATGTGCTTGCAGTTGTAATTTCCTATTGTGAGAGCTTTACCAAATTTGCTCAATAATGTGAGCTACTTGCCAAGGTGGTTTCATCTGTTTATTGATCATATTGATGATCAGGAGGGAATCAAATTCAACCTCAACATTGATGAGCCCAAGTCTTGAGCAGATTTTAATTCCTTTCAAATGACATACGTTTCTGCCACATTATTACTACATAACATTGTCCAAAAAATTCTGTAAAAACTTTGATCAGTCCTCCTTTGTGATCTCTGATAATACCTTCACCACCAGCTGACCTTAAATTTCATTTACTGCATCCAACAACATTCAACTTGAACCAGCCAACTTCAGGTCTCTCCTATCTGACTGCCTAATATTAAATTACATTATAAGTCAAACTTTTTAATCATCTTGTATTTTTCCTGCCACGTGGAACAATAAGGAAGATCAGTGAAATGACATCGAATAGACGTAGAAATATATTTATCCACTTGTTAGATAATTCTCCAAGAGGATATTTTCTTTGTTCTCAAATCTAATTGTACATCTGTTTTTCCATATCTCCCAGCAAATCACACTTGATAGACATTAGAAAATGAAATCATATACCTCATTGTTGCCTTTGAAAATCCACCATCTCATTATATTCTGCTTGAGGTGTCCATGTTTTATTTTTGATGCCACAAATGTTCCCAAAGATATTCCAAACTTGTCTAGCAATACTGCTATCACTGAGAAGATGAATATTGTTTTCTTTCCTGTGACTAATACAATAGTTACATATAGAACACAAGTTAATGCCATTTCTTTTAACAACAGTATCAGTAGGGACTTTATATTATAAAGCTCCCATCATAACAAAAAGAAATCTTAAGAGGAATCTTCGTATGCCATGTCTTGTTATTGGATAAAGTAACATTATTTCTTTTCTTCATAATCTGACAGATAGTTCCAATAAGAACAATCTTTCTTGGCTCAGTGGTAAGCTTGCTTACCGTGGTGTGCCAGGTCCTGGGTTCGAATCAGCCCTTCAGCGAAGCTGGGGTGAGGCTGCCTAGACATCCCTTCCCCGACACCCAAGGAGTGGGTATGAACCGGGCCGACCTTCATTGCGAAAGAATTTTTTCACCAAAAGATTACTAGGGTCCTTTGATTTTGAACCAAGTTAGCCAAAGGCCCCAGTTCAGTTCATTAATCCCACAAAAAAAAGATATCACCATTATCGAGTTTCCAATAGATCAAAAGATCATCACTAGATTTAATCTCCATGAGCCTTTTCCAAGTGTGAGATCAACCATAAGCCTGTCTCTTGGCTACATTATGAAATCTTTACAATACTTAGCCTCAAGAAACATCTTAAGCATAGTATTTTGAGTTTTAGATTTTCACCATAATTTAGTAGAGAAAGCTTTGCATATGTCATTGAGGTCTCTAAAACCAACTTCTTCATTTTCTAGGAAACACAAATCCTCCCAAGCAATCCAATATTTCATATTCCAGTTATTACTTTGTCCCCAAAGAAAGTTAGTAATAATTTTTTCCATTTGATAGATCACTGTTTTATGAGGGTGCACAACCGAAAGGATTATGTAAAGGTTAAGCATGTAAACAGATTTAATAAGAAAAATTCTCCCTCTATGTGAAAAAAGTTTTTCCTGGCAACCATATAGTCTTTTAGCCACCACGATATTGAAATAAACAACCTTTTGCCTTCCTAAATATATAAAGCATCCAAAATAGATCATAGGATATTGATAATGAGAGAAACATGTAATCCTTTTGATGTCAATAATCCTGGGATCATCATTTTCAAAAGATACATACAAGGTAGACTTGTCTTTGTTCATAAGTTCTCCAGAAACTTTCTTTTATTCTTCAAGATTAGCCATCATAAGCTGCAATGAGTTAGGATCACAAGAAGAGAATAGTATGGTGTCATCGTCATAATAAAGATATGACATACTAGGTTCATTATTTCTGACCCCAAAATAAGGAATAAAGCCAATTTAATTAAGATTATTATCCCTTGTAGAATTGAAAAAATCATGTCTAGCACCATTGATATTAATAGAGTACCAAACATTACAAATAAATCTCCAAACACTATCAACCTAGGATTCATTAAAGCCAAATTATCTAAGAACTCTACACAGGTAATCTCAAGAGACCCTGTCATGGACTTTAACCATATCTAACTTGAGAACCACATTACCAAAAGGAGAAGACATATTAATATTATGAATCATATCCCGAGTAATTAGGATATTTTCAGTAATTGGTCTACCCTTGATAAAATCTATTTGAATAGGAGAGATCAATTTGTGCATTAGCAGACTTAGTCTCTGATTGACAAGTTTGGAATTGATCTTAAAAGAGAAATTACTGAGACTAATAGGTCGTAATTTAGTAAAATATTGAGGACAATCTACTTTCGACAATAGAATAAGACATGTATGTAACAATGTCCTTAGGATCTAATTACTTGTAAAAAAAAAGTTAAGAACCATTAGTAGTAAGTTATTCTTAATAATAGCCCAACATACATGATAGAATTTCCCTGGCATGCCATCTGGTCCAGATGCAATTTTGGCAGCCATGGAGAAAATCACATTCTTCAGTTCACTCATAGTAGGTGTGGCATTTAGCTTGTCTTTATCAACATCAGTATAATCTTAGGAATATAATTGAGGAGAAGAGGATCAACAATGTTATCTTTGGAAAACTATTTTTGGAAGAAAGAAACAACCTTCTGCCACTATTGTCGTTGCCCTCAATCCAATTTATCATCTCTCCTCATATCCTTTTTATAGATAATCTTTTTTTCTACCTTTGACTATAGAGTGGACGAATTTGGAGTTCACTTTATCCTCCATAAATTATTTAATATCAAATTCCTACTTCCAATAGGATTCTTCATTCTTGTGGGCTCTTATAAGCAGAGCATTAGTGTGATTGAGCTCAACTCTATCAATCTCTGAGTGTCATTGAGAATTTCCATCTTAATATCAATCATTTTTTTCCAATTCACTGACTTTGTCGAAAGTATTTCCAATAGAATTTCTGAACCTTTCAGATAATTTCGTACAAGTATTTTAAGTTTCATGTGAAATTTCCACATTGGAGAGCCACAAATTTCAATATTCCAATGTACGCCTCAAATCCCATTGAGACGGACAGACACATGGTGTCCTAAAAGCTTGAGAGAACCAACTTATAACTTATACTTACCATATGCATAACAAGGATATTTGTAAAGCTTTAACAATTTTAGATAAGATACCTTGGTAAAAAGACCACCATATATATATGCCTAAAGTAGATGTACTAACTTAGCTGTTGAGGCCCTAATTACTAAAAAGCAAGACACAACTGTATTTTACTTTAACTTTAGTCTACAATGACTCTAAAAGATAGACAAGTTAGTGTCATGATCCGAGCCGAGGTCTTGGCCGCGATGAGCATCTCGAACCATGAAGGCCCAAGTGCCCTTCTCTGTCTGGCAATCATACACACATTCATAAAACATAAAGAAATACAGAAATTTAATCATACGGAAACATGGTCAATGTAATCATTCGGCAATATAATCCAAAGTGAAAATCGGAAACCTCTATCAGCATTTAACATCGGTCTGTGAAATCTCTAATACATTAAAGCCAACATCTTGTCTAAACTGGGACAAGGCCCCCAGTCGGACCCTAAAACCAAAATGAAATAACAATGTTCTAGGCCTTCTGAAATAAGGGAGTCTCACCAACTGCACTCTCCTGTCTGACAAATCTACGACTTAGCGAGACCCTTGGATTGAGCCTCAGACCTTGAAATATAGGGGGTCAATACGGATGTACTGGTACGCAGAGTAATCCAAAATAATGTATTTATATGTAACATAAGTTAGAGCAATTCATAAAACATTTTATATGTAATATATGAAAACACATGGGCATATTTTAAAAGACTTTGAACAGTTCTTTGAAATCATAACTCTTCATAACTCTTTTTTTATCTTACTTCTGAGCTAGATAGTACACTCTACAATCTGTAATTTCATGGTCTATATGGAATTCATCCTTGACTCGGCGGCCAAGCCCCCAATCCAAGTTTGCCGCAAGGATTGGAGTATCTATTAGGGGAGGCACGCAAGACCACACAACATGGTGCCATCATCCCTAATCAAATCAACATGTCATGGTAGTGCACAAGACCACAAAGTATGGCTCCTAACCATAGTCCCAAATTGGGATGACATGAATCAAGGTACACAAGACCACAAAGCATGGTACCATAACCCCGTGTCGGCAAATCACGATTTCTAGCACAGAGTCTTTCAACTCGTACTTTCTTCGGGTAACCATCTAACTCTCTTTAAGCCCCTTTTAAATGTTTTCTAAACATGCATTATTCTAAACTTCAAAATCTAAAAATCTACAGGAAATTCTGTATTCTGTTCTGTTCTATTATCATGGTATTATCTGTTTGGTATTGTTATATCAAGACTTGCAAGTCCTATCCGAGATATTCAATATCTTGTTACAGTCATTTCTTTCAAAATATTGTATTTAGACCACCAAACTATTCAAACAGTAAAAGAGGATGCATTTAATAAAATTCATGAAAACTTAAGCATAGATCCTCAAGTTCAATTTACAAACACATGGTGGTCAAGTATCCTGTAGAAAACAATGCAACTTTGTAAGTCACCACTTTTAGGTTATGTAATTAATAAAAATACCCTCTCTTCATGTCATCACCAAAATCAAGTCAATAAACAATAGTTAAGACCCTTATATCATGCGTTTCAATATGAAATCGTATCGTTCATAACATGTGTAATTAATATGCTTCACAATAAGAGAGGGAGTATCAACATTCATGCTCTCAATTTAAATTCCAATACATCTAATGCATACATACATATATAACGAGTAAAAGATCAATTTCAATATAAGGCCTCAAGACCAAAACATATATCATTAGAATGATTCACAATGTGTAGTTGTTATTATAAATTCAAAACCCTTTAAAACATATAATTCAATAACTTTAAACTTCACTTAAAACATTTTTCAACAACCTCATTTAGTTTAGGAAAACCCCACGTACCTTAATTGAGGAAGAATTCGCGAAAGATTGAACCTTTAAGCTTGAATATGCAAACCCTAGTTGGTTTTTCTCCTCTTGTGTTTTAGAAGACGAATTAGGGATTTTAAAAGATGTAAAACGTTACTAATAGCCTTAATTTCATTTAAGGATGATTAGGGACGGTTTTGGAGTGTAAAAAGACTTGGTTGACCTTAAAATGACTTAAAAATAAAGTTTTTACGCCCTTGGGCCATAGGGCATGTGACGCACTGCCTATGGCCTAATCTAGCAGTGCCATGCATTGGCCATCGCCCAAAATAGGCTGGGCATCGCATTGCCCATGGAACAACAATTCTAGTTGCCTTAGCAGATTGCTAGGCGACGCACTCCACTTGCAAAGTCATAAATTTTTGCTCGGGTATCGGATTAAGGTGAAATCGGTGGCGTTGGAAAGAAGACTTAAAGACATTTCATTTGATATATAGTAGGCCCTATAGCTCGTTATATACAAGAAGTTATGGTTGATGGAATTTGACCCAAGTTGAAATGTCAACTAAAACTTAATCAATAGAAATATTTTCGACTAGTCTTAGAGTTAGGGGATTTTTGTGACCTCAATTCATATTCAAAGGTATTCCCACACTATAGGATCTATCACCACACATATATGAAAAAGGAATCATTTAGTTCGGGTCTATACGCGTAGGAACAACGGTCTAAATTCTATCCTGAAAGTACGGGGTCTTACATTATCTCCCCCTTGGGATCATTCATCCCAGAATGATGCGTAGGGACTTTTTGAAGCTCTAAAAGTGTAGAATAAAGAATGTAATATTGATTTGAAAATTTTTAATCAACAAAAATATATAAAGGCATCACACGATCTTCATGATAACCCCTAGGGAAACGGGTAAGCACGAAACCTGAGATAACAAAACTTGACATCAACATGATCTTGGTATTTGTTTTATGGCACATGATTAAAACACTGTAAGACATGAAGTTTCCTAAGAGTCCTCGGCTTGATTAAGATTGGTACAAGACATGAGATAAGATTCTCACGGGACATAAGAATATTAGCATTCTCCATCTTACAAGATACAATGAAAAGACTTAAACTTAGAGACACTACTTGTGTATACCCCAACATTAATCAACATACTTCATCATTTCCAACTTACAATTCTCCCATAACACATCTAACCACAAAAATTTATGTCCCGCCATATAATACTTCAATATTGAAGGCTAACTCGGAGGAAAGAGGTGCTAATTTAAACTATGGGACCCTGTACTCTACATCACATTAAGAAATCACCTTACCTCATCACTATAATCCAACAACCTCATGTATTAATTCAAAGAATACTAACCACATGGCACATAGGTTTGTGTTTTCATCAATCACAACATTCAAGCCTAATCATTACTACACCCACTACATGGATTTCCCCACTAAGACCAATAATTTCAACCACTCTCAAAAATATTTTTGCCACATTTCTCCTTCTTAGCTATTTCACACAACAAAAGTTCATCTCGTTTCTTCCACTTTCACCTATAACCTTAGCTCGAGAATCACATCAAAATTTTCACCTTTAAAAACATCTACTCCCCCATCTAACACACTACTATGCTTCCACAACCACCATTATACTAACATATGGAGGGTCATTGAGTGACCCAAGCATAAACATCATGAATGGAATTAGCGCTATTAGACCGTAACTTATACTTATTGCACTACTCAAGGAGGGATATGAAATGAAGATACGATAGAATAGACACCAAGTGCTTCATATATCCTGTCTGGATCATAATTAAAGAGTCATTTATCATAAACACAACGCAACATGATTTCTTAGGATAGACTATAGTGAGAAACATGGGTGCTTACATCACGAGTCGTATAACATAAGTTTGGAATTCATGAAGTCAATGATTGAGACAAGGACTTCTACTCGAACCTATCGCTTCTCATTTTCAGAGCTGAAATAGTCATGAGTTCACACAACTTTATCATTTGGCTAATCCTGACATAAAATAAATCAGTAACACATAGAAAGAATAGTTTCTTAGAACCAAGCATTATAAGAGACAGAGATTATTTTAATGGATCATGAGAAAATCACATAGAGCTTGGATACTAGGAATATTGGATCACTGAGGGACATTATTGCTTCTAGTTTGGAGGTCGGGACATGACACGAGTTACATAGAGAGCTTAAACCTTAGACATAGGCAGGACATAAATACGTAAGACATTGATAGATGTCCATGCAAATTGAAGTAAGAGGAGCTTTATTGAATAGGAATTAATTTATCATGATTCTTACTTGAAACTTGACACTACAAGAAAAATTCAGGAACTACGTTAATCCGTCATCTCCCCCTTAGATCAAAGTCACAATCCTAAATTTAAGGACATATCTTCTCATTAAATTTACAACTACAACACTCAACACTATGGGGTATCACCATACACATAAAAGCTAAACTTTCCCTTTTTAACTATACTCTAAAGGTATTGCTTTCCAAGAATCCTACTCTTAATTTTTGCTATCCTCTATAGCCATCAACCTACAACTCGCAGTATCATGAGCATACACATCCTCACTCTTTATCACATAAAAATTCACTCTTCACTACTTAACTTTCTAACATTAGACCACTAATCACATAACCTAAAACATAATAAAATTGGTAAAACTATCCCAAAGGCACATACCATCTACTTATATTTCCTCAATTCAGCTCTAAAGAACATCACACAACAACTCCTTAGTCTTCCCCATACTACAGAATT
The DNA here is from genome assembly GCF_002878395.1 of Capsicum annuum. Classification (NCBI taxonomy): domain Eukaryota; kingdom Viridiplantae; phylum Streptophyta; class Magnoliopsida; order Solanales; family Solanaceae; genus Capsicum; species Capsicum annuum. The sequence continues at coordinate 59,097,877 of NC_061113.1, read as the reverse complement.
CAAGAAAAGGAACTAGGTACAAACACACTTATACACATAAAACTTTATCTAACAACATGCTACCTGGGGGTTTAACTTATTCTCCATTACCATGCTCTTATCCGCTTAATGACTCAAATACAATTCATCGTTACAACACTAGGTTATTTCAAATATTGCATCAAGCCCACTAATTCCTTTCCACAAGTCATGCATTATTAACAATCTTAAGCTACTATTTCCACCACTACTCTCCATATCTTATTGTCTAACAATACCAATTATATAAAGCAGGCCAATACATACACACCACGAGAGAAAATCTATAACATACTCATAACAACATCCGATGAGGTCTCCACATCCAGGTGGTTAGATAAGTCATATAACCGGTTGCAGCCACCACTGACAGCTGAAGTTGTACCCTTAGGAGAAGGAGTTGTGGGTGTGGATTGGGACTTAACTCCCCCTATATTCCCACTAGCTGAGGGACGGTCCCTCTAAATATGGCCCATTTGTCTACAAGAATAACATGTCCGAATCTCATAATAATACTTCCCTTGATGATTCCTCCCACAATTGCTACAGCGAGGGTGTGACCTAAAAGGCTGAGTCACACTTTCTTGGGTCTGGGTGCCATGACCTCCAAGCCTATTTATTAACTGGAATCATTGTTCACCCAAAGGCCTGGGCGCAGGTGCACTTGCTGAGGATTGAACATTGCTCCAAGATTTCTTTTTAGAACAACTATTTCCCTAATTACACCTTGGTGCTGACTGTTATTTTGATTTGTGGACCTAGCTTACTTAGCTTCCCTTTCTCTTCCCCTTACCTCATCCAACCTCTTTTTTTGCCCTTTTACCTGCTGTATGTGCACTGTCAACGTGGAGAAATCCATGTCCCTATTTAGCATTGCTCTTTTACATTCCAACACCAGAGCATCCGAGAAACCATATGCAAACTTCCTCATACGGGCCCTCATGTTACCTGCCAATTGCAGAGGATAACGGGATAACTGGTTGAATTTCAGGGAGTACTCTTTGACGCTCATCTTCCTTTGTTTCAAGTTCATAAAATCTTCAGCCTTGGACTGCCTCAATTCCTAGGGAAAGAATTGGTCCAGAAAAGCTTTCACAAACTCACCTCACACAGAAGTCTCGATATTATTTCCCCTCAAATCTTCCTATTCATTCTACCACTGATTGGCCACATCCTTCAGCTGATAGGCCACCAGTTCAACTCCTTCCACTTCATTCACATGTATAACTCAAAAAATTTTCTTCAGCTCATCCATGAACCCTTGTGGGTCCTCCTCAACCTTTGTACCCGTAAACTTAGGTGGGTTCAGTCTTATGAACAAACCAACCCATGTAGTCTCAGATGCACCAGGTGCAGACCCAACATCTTCAAACATCGGGCCTGGGAAGCCACCAACTGAGCTATCATATGCATCAACTGTCTGAACTCAGCATTTGATACTTCTCTCTGGAGAGGTTGAGTGTGGTTATTCCCAGACCGAAGAGCCCTAGGTGCCCTGGGTGGGCTAGTCTGAACAGGAGGGATTCCTGGAGTAGCAACAAACTCTAAAGTGTAAGCCCTATTACGTGTCCTCATCCTATGGGTAGGGTGGACATCCTCAGCTTGGGCATTTTGTTCATTGGATCGACGGGGAGGCCTGATAACTTCTAAAATATAGGAAATTATATATTAGAGGACATACAGACTCTACGGCACGAACTAAATCATAAATAAAGAGAGACATTCCTAAACGCCTAGTAGCCTCATACTTACAAGTGTGGAGCACTACACATCCATAAACAGAACTCTACCCGATGCGATTTCACAGACACCCTAGGACCATGAACCATGCTATTATACCAAGTTTGTCATAACCCAAGATGAGGCCCTGGCCGCGACGAGCATCTCGAACCATGAAGGCCCGAGCGCCCTTCTCTATTTGGCAATTATACACACGTTCATACAATATAAATAAATACAGAAATTTAATCATACGAAAACATGGTCAATGTAATCATTCAGTAATATAATCCAAAGTGAAAACCAAAAACCTCTATCGGCATTTAACATCGGTCTGCGAAATCTCTAATACATCAAAACCAATATCTTGTATAAACTGGGACAAGGCCCCAGGTTGGACCCAAAAACCAAAATGAAATAACAATGTTCTAAAAATAAGCCTTCCAAAATAAGGGAGGCTCACTAACTGTACTCTTCTATATGACAAATCTATGGCTTAACGGGACCCCTAGATTGAGCCTCAGACCCTGAAATATAGGGGGTCAATACGGATGTACTGGTACACAGAGCAATCCAAAATAATGTATTTATATGTAACATAAGTTAGATCAATTCCTAAAATATTTTATATTTAATATATGAAAACACATGGGCATACTTTAAAAGACTTTGACAAATTCATTGAAATCATAACTCTCTTTTTATCTTATTTCTGAGCTAGATGGTATACTCTACAATCTGTAATTCCACGGGCTATATGGAATCCACACTTTACTTGGCGGCCAAGCCCCCAATCCAAATTTGCTGCAAGGATTGAAGTATTTATAAGGGAGGCATACAAGACCACACAACATGGTGCCATGATCCCTAATCAAATCAATACGACATGGTATTACACAAGATCAAAAAGCATGGATCCTAACCATAGTCCCAAATTAGGATGACATGAATAAAGATACACAAGATAAAAAAACATGGTACCATAACCCCGTGTCGGCAAATCATGATTTCTAGCATAAAGTTTTTCAACTCATAATTTCTTCGGGTAACCATCTAAATATCTTTAAGCCCCCTTTTAATGTTTTTTAAACATGCATCATTCTAAACTTCAAAATCTAAAAATCTGAAGGAAATTCTATATTCTGTTCTGTTCTATTATCATGGCATTATCTGTTTGGTATCTTCATACCAAGATTTGTAAGTCCTATCTAAGACATTCAATATCGTGTTACAATCATTTCTTTCAAAACATTGTATTTAGACCACCAAACTATTCAAATAGTAAAAGAGGATGCATTTAATAAAATTCATGAAAACTTAGGCATTGATCCTCAAGTTCAATTTACAAACACATGGTGGTCAAGTATCTGTAGCAAACAACACTACTTTGTAAGTCATCACTTTTAGGTTATGTAATTAATAAAAATACCCTCTCTTCATGTCATCCCCAAAACCAAGTCAATAAACAATAGTAAAGACCCTTATACCATGCGTTTCAATATGAAATCATATCGTTCATAACATGTGTAATTAATATGCTTCACAACAAGAGAGGGAGTATCAACATTCATGATCTCAATTTAAATTCCAATATATCTAATGCATACATACATATATAAATGAGTAAAAGATCAATTTCAATATAAGGCGTCAAGACAAAAACACATATCATTAGAAGGATTCAGAATGTGTAGTTGTTATTGTAAATTCAAAACCCTTTAAAACATATGATTCAATAAATTTAAACTTCACTTAAAACATTTTTCAACAAGACCATGTAGTTTAGGAAAACCCTACGTACCTTAATTGATGAAGAATTTGCAAAATATTAAACCTTTAAGCTTGAATGTGCAAACCTTAGTTGTTTTTTATCCTCTTGTGTTTATAATATAAATTTGGGATTTTAAGAGAGTTAAAATGTTACTAATAGCCTTAATTTCATTTAAGTATGATTAGGGATGGTTTTGGAGTGTAAAAAGATTTGGTTGACCTTAAAATGACTTAAAAATAAAGTTTTTACGCCCTTGGGCCATAGGATATGCGACGCATTGCCTATGGCCTAATATAGGCAGTTCCATGCATTATCCATCACCTAAAATAGGCCGGGCGTCGTATTGTCCATGGTACAATAATTCCAGTAGCCTTAGGCCATTGCTAGGCGGCACACTCTACTTTGTAAAGTCATAACTTTTCGCTCGGGTATCGAATTGAGGTGAAATTGGTGGCATTGGAAAGAAGACTCAAAGACCTTTCATTTCATATATAGTATACACTCTAACTCATTATATACAAGAAGTTATGGTTGATGGAATTTGACCCAAGTTGAAATGTTCACTAAAACTTAATCGATAGAAATGTTTTCGACTCGTCTTGGTGTTAGGGGATTTTTGAGACCTCAATTTATATTCAAAGGTACTCCCATACTATAGGATTGATAACCACAAATATATTAGCAAGAAATTATTTAGTTCAGGTCTATACGCGTAGAAACAACGGTCTAAATTCTACCCCGAAAGTACAGGGTGTTATATTTAGCTTAGGTCGGGACAGGACTATGCCATACCCTTAATTTTAATACAATTTTGAAATATATGTTACAGACCTGGCAAAGCCCCAAATGAACCTAGAGCTCACCTAACACTATTGAGTATTATGTGTTTTTATTAGAGAGATTTACTTGATGAAGTACATGTACCTGCAACATGAAACACAGTGTCTCTTATGAGGGACATTAGTACGAATGAATGTGCTTAATATGTAAGGCATAAAGTAGCTAAATGTAAAATAAAAGTTCAAATAAAATCAGGTACACATGTATAGAAGGATAAGAGACCAACTTTGCTTATACTTGTGAAATCATGTACATTACATTATTTTCTTTACTTTATTATTCCTTGCTTTATAATCTTAGTAAGGTATGTGAAAAAATGACTAATTGATCAGTGGAAGAAGAGGATGACCCATACTAGGCATTTTAACCCCTAGGATATGGTCCTTATAAATATACAAATCAAGATCGATCCATGCTAAGTATTGTAATCCTTGGGATACAGCCTATAAATACACAAATTGGTCGACCAATGCTAAGCTTTCACTCTTGGGATATGATCTATATATATATTAGTTGGGATCAACCCATGCTAGGCCTTGGCTCCTGGGGTACCACCCATATATACATTAATTCACTTTGTTTTTTTTAATCTTTGAGATTGTTCTTTTGGTGGTCATAACATTTTTTATCTTTGAAACGATAGATATGTGAACCATATACTTGGGGTAGTAACTGTTTTATCCATTTTTGGATTGATGGGTTGGAAAACATTGTTTTCAACTTTCAAAAGTATTTCAATACTTTTTAAGAAAAATTCAAAATAATTAAAGAAAATACAGAGTCGTTACTTGATTTTTAATAGAAAATATCAATAAAAACGTAAAGAGAATTTCAAAGATTTGAAAATAGAAACAAACCCATAAAAATAAATAAACTTGATAAAGATTCTGGTAAAGCCTTGAGAAGGTTTTTAAGGCACTCAAGAAACGTACGTTTAAAAACGATTGACCAAAGACAATTTGATTAATTTATAAAGAATGACTAGTTTTGAAAACATGGCTAACTTTGTAAAATCTTGAATTCATTTGCGAACATAACATTTATTCACGTGAAAAGTAGTTCATTATCTAGATTAAAGGAATATCTACTTAAAACTATTTCAAATTATATACGATATCTGAGAGAAACACATTTTTTTTATAAAGAAAAGTCGGTTTTAGTCAAAATAGAAAACAAAATTTTTAAAGGTAGGAATTTTTGAGAAAATGCCAAATTGAAACAAGTATCCAATCAATTATATACACTTGAATTTTTTAAGAGAACTATTTTGAAGTTGGAAAAAAATCACTTTAACCTAAATAAATCACTAGTCACATGAACAAAAGAAAATGTCATTTTTTGATTTGTTTAAGACTTATTCTAAATGAAAAATAGAGATCTCATTTTATTAACTCAAAATATTAGATTATGCGATAAACCGTAATTAATGAAAAAACAAAGACCGAACAAAAATAACGACTCGAAGGGGAAATTATTTAGATTAACCAAATTTAAGAGTTAATACACAAAATCAAATATCAATTACATAAATAAAAGGGAGAAAAGTTTAGAATTTGGTCCCCTGTTTGGCCCATTCAGATCTGGCCAGCCTTTTGAGCCTATCTTTATGGACTTTTCAGCTCTTTTTCAATTATGTATACCAGTTGTATATCAATAGTCCTTTCTCTTGCATTTTCTTTTGTATACAATGTGTATTAGACATATATCTGTCTATATTCAAGCATTTCTGACCCTTCCACCTACATACTTGCTTCAATTTCTTTATCCATCACTATCTATCACACGCATATTGTGTATACTTGATGCTTATTTATTAAATCCGCCCCCTTTGGGATTCAGAGGTGGTTTGATTAAAAGTGTGGGATTTGATCTCATTGAAGATGCAAAGGAGGAGTCTGGTGGACTCAAACCGGGTATTCATGCAAGAAATAGAATAAGGATTAATATGTGTCTCAATCAATGAATTAAAAATTAAGTCAATCAATAATCAGTCGTTTAAAGTAAACAAAACATACTATAATATCTTATGTCAAGTCATGGAAGAATAGAAAAGCCAAGATCAAACAAGATCATTTAATAAAAAGTAAAGTGAAATCTTCATCAACTTGGCTAGATTCGACCATATTTAGGGTGGATGAAAACATAGCAGATAATCACAAAGATCAAAAGTAATGTAAGACAAGTGTTAGCTAAGAAAAAAGTCACATACTTTATCAAATAATTACGCCAAATGACTATCCAACCTTAATTACTTAAAGAAAGTGTTAAATCATTTGGAACACATGAAAAATACTAATATGATTTTTCTAAGACAAAATAAACATAACTCAAATGGGGAAAAGAATAAATTTTGCCAAAATTCACACGTGGCTACAAGACCTCAAGACTAAAACAGCCTATCATGTGAAGATAACACGAAACAAATGATTGCTCGAACTGAAAAAAATCCTAATTCAGAATGAAATGAACTTCATCAATTTTTAACAACAAGAAACAAGTAGGTTCAAACTTTTAGAAAATATTGAATATGACTTAACTCATGGGAATCATCTATTAAAATAAAGGTATCAAGAATCGAACACTAACGTCAAAGAATTAGCTCATATTACACAAATTAAGAGATAATACAAATATGATCACTTAAGGTTTGTACATATTCATAAATATGTTATCCTAAACACATATCAACATTAGACTCAGATGGGTCATGGTTCATACATTACTAAACTCATAGTTACGAAAGGAAGTAAAATTGGTCTAGTTTTAGAAGAGACGAATGATTTAAGATATTGCTGATAGATAACAATCATGGAGCATAATAATAAAACCTAGACAAATTTGGCAGTGACCATAAGATTAGAACCTCTGAGATAGTGGTATAGACTGCGTACACTTATCCTCCCATACCCCACTTGGTGGAAATATACTGGGTATGTTGTTGTTGTTTATTGTCCATAAGATTAGAACCACTTACTTCTGGAAGAGAAAATAGGACCATCCAACTTATTCATTAGTAAGTCGCACAACCTATAATAGAGAAGGTGATAAGACAAAAGGGATTGTGCAACAACCTTTTAAAAGTCCATATTAATATAAGAAATCTATCAAATCCTTTAGGTATGTTTGAACGAATTTGACATGCTCCATTAGACTATACAAACTAAGAGACAACCAAAATCTTGTCAAGATTGGGACTTTATACTTGATAAAAAAATAAAAAGTGAGAAATCAACATTCAACTAAGATCGTGAACCAAGAACTTCTAGAGACAAAGGCATATAGTGGCGAGGATGTGTTTCGTCCCTAATTATTGTTTCAAAAGGGTCACAAAATCTTAATATCGACGAATAATCATGTGACTCTAGTAAAACTTGAAATGATTCAATCAACACAGATCAATAACCGATTACAACTTTCAAGCCCAACAATTACGCCAACATATAACATATATTCAAACAAGACCATTTATGAGTGGTGATTTTACCACTCATTCTCACTCAACATTCAAACACATTATCTTATTTTGGATGAATAAATGAGATATGATTTAATAAATGCACTAACACCTACTCTTTGCAGGCATAAAGTTGAAGGAATAAAAAGATGTGGAATGAAGTTCAAAATGGTTAAAACGGAAGCAAGAAAGTACAGCTGAAGACCTGAAACAGAAACGCCTTAGTTACCACGACCGTGGTCTGCTGACAGCGATCATGGAAGTAGAATAGGTTCAATACATCGTGGTTGTGTAAATTTTGGGTGAAGAATACATTGGAGACTTTCTAAGTGAAAGATTTGCTCACTATCATTGTTGATATTGTGAGAGAGCCAAGTTTGAAGTAACATTCATTTAATTCTTTGACAATTCATTTCAATAGAGATTATGGGTATATCTATGCTTATTATCTTATGTGTAGCTAAATCTCCCTCTTGGGGTTATATGTCAATAGGGGTTAAAGTGTGTGTGGATTGTTATTGTTAGTATCTATTTGGTAATTCATGTTTATTGATTTTATCATAGCTATGCTAATTTGGCTAGGATTTGATGGGTGAAAGCCTCAAATACCCACATGGGTTTGATGAGTGAAATAGCCAAGCTGTAGAAAGCTCAATGCCATCTTTGAAAGAAGGGTTTTGGGTAAGAATAGGAATCCATATCATCCTTGAAAGAGGGATGGGGAAGCCAAAGCAATAATAGACAATTATGTGTGTAGTTTGCTAAATTTTCACTATCTTAGACATAAGGGTGAATGTGAGGTTGACTATACCATAGGTATTATTCTAGAAATAGGGATGCCTAGATTAAGGTTGTGGTTACAAATTGTTGAACACACCTATTAGGTATTCAAAAGAATCAATGGGTGAAAGTTTAGAATTTTATTGAAAGACTAACATCAAAATCCATAACCAAAACTACCCATATTTGTCTTACTAAATTGATGTTGATTGCTAACACCTACATATCACCCCCTTAGTAATGCATAGTCCCAAGATCCGTGCATAATTGTTAAACTCTAATTATTTGTAGCTCTGAATTTATACTAGAAAACCCCAAAAAGATACATTAGCGTAGAAACGTATCTCTCCCATTTTATCTTTCTGTACCATTTGTTTGAATTTAACTTGTATCTATCATTTTAAATTAATTTGACCGCCACTCATATTGTTCCTCGTGGATTTGACCCCAACTCTAAAGTTGGGTAAATATATTTACAACGATCGTCTTGCACTTAATTTGACGTGTAAGTTGAGCGTTATCAAAAATGGCACCGTTGTCGAGGAATAATTTGGCATATTAAGTTAGTTTGGAATTTTAGTTACTTGCTCTAATTCAAGCTTGTATATATGTGTTTGTAATTTTCTTTATAGGTAGATTTTATTTTATTTTTACTTTTCTCTATGGCATCTTCCACCAAGTGTGAGTTGGATAGTTAGAAGTCCTATCTTGACAACCCATGTTCATATTGTGACGGACCACACTTCAGGAGAGATTGTAACTATGCTCCTTGGAGAGAGATGAAATCACCATATTGATCCTATAGAGAGTATGGTTTCTCTTTATGTGGGTGTCGAAATGGACATTAGGACGATTGTCCAAATGCCCCCTCCCCCTATTATACTAACTGAAATATTAGTTCTTCTTATTAGCTTATAGGTCTTATGATAAGAAGAAGGAAGAGCAACACACCAAGTTCAATAATTGTGACCCAAGGTTATTGGCTATTTTGGATCGGGTAGATGCAATAAGAGAGAATATAAAATGCATTCATCAAGAATGAAAAAGTGTCAAGAAGGAGGTAATGGGCAAAGAATAAAAGCTTGAAACAATCCTTAACATGCCTATCTCTCGAGAGGAGGTTTGTCAAGGATAGAAACCAAGATAATATGACAAGCTTGGTAGCGAAGACTCCTCGGTGACTTCACAATCATTCGACTCATATGAGGAAGAAGAATCCAAAATAAAACAAATGATACTAGAGTCAAGAGAAGAATCAAAGAAAATCTCTTATAATGACTCTAGTTTATTTTGGGGTGAAGATACTTCGGAGGTGCCTAACCTAAAATTAGGTGTTGGACCTCGTTCAACCCACTTTTCAATATTATGCTTCGAGGATATAATGAGGATTCATCCCTTTGAACAAATGGAGGATTGTGGGATGACGGAGGCCGACCCTTATATTTTGGAGTTTGACATTCCAAGGGAGCACATAGAACCCTATTCATCAAAGGCTAAGCAGTTCAATTTTTGATGTATAATGAATGACCTATTGATGTACTCACATTACCTAAGGATCCAAATTAAAAATCTGATCTGAAGTTGGGTAAAAGGTTCAAGTCTTCAAAATGGCAAGATCAATGCTTGCTTACCATGCCCTCATATTTTCCAAGTTTTATCTTGGAAAATTTAAATCTTTTGTCCCTCTGCTGGGATGGAGATTAAATTTCCTAAGTGGAAACATAAAAGAAAAGAGTGGAGGCATCGTACCACGATGTTAAACTAAGCGCTCAATGAGAGGCAACCCATCACGCTACAAAAAGTGTCACGTATCCTTTTTAATTGAGCATGCTAGAGTAGATTTCGACTTTGTTTTTGCACATGCATAATCCATAAAATGTGGTGCTCTCAGGAATTTTGATCGAATTTAAAAAAGAATAGTGTGAAATTGGCAAGTTTGGATTGAGCAGAAAAGGAAGGAACCACGGTTGTCTGGTCTCAGTTACCGCGACCACGGTTTGTGCCTCTGTTATCGCAAAACTAAAATCGTGATGCGGTCTAATCAATTTAAAAAACCGTTCAAATGTCATTTCCCCCACGCATTTCTTCCAATTTTTCTATCAAAATACTCTCAAATTTGTGGCTTTGCATTGTATTTTCAAGTACCAACTCATCCCGTGCATCCTCTAATTCGGTAAGTTGTCCAATTTTCTTGGTTTTGTTATAATCATATACTTAGAACCCGTAGTGTAGCAAACAACCTATATTAGTGTTTGAATTTCTAAATACATTCCTAGTTGAAATTTTTGTTGTGGTTGGCTGTTATAGTAGGTGTACACGCTAATGGGAAAGTCTTGAGTACCCAAATTTAAGCTTTAAAAGGTTGAAATAAGTGTGTACTCCATGTGTTCGATTAAATGCCCTAATTAGTTTAGTTTGAATTCTTTCAAGTTTAGGGTCCACAATCACACATTCTAGGCTTTAGTTAAGCATTTATAATGTTGTCATGCCTAGTTGAAACAAAGAATTGGGGTTATAATCTCATTTTGAGCACTGCGCAGAAGCTGTCAATTTTGGTCTCAGGTACCACGATCTCGGTCCCGATGACCACGATCGCGTCACCGTGGTCTTGATTAACACTCTGCGATCACCGTACATGATGACAAATTCAGGCAGACATCAAAATTTTTGCACATCCTTAGCTGCCCCCGAAACATTCCATAACGCTACCACACGAGCTTACCTATTTAATTTAGCATGTTTTCAGTATGATAATACTAATGTTGGCCTAAGTTGCATTGTTTACAGGTTTCCATCCTCAGAGATAGAGAGATTTGACAACACCAGATTTATGACCTAAAATGTCAGAACCTCTACAATGCGGATTTGCACAGGAATATATTACTCCCTGAAAGAGGTATTTGCTCGGATAAAGTAGAGGAAATGTTTCAAAGCTTTCATGCTAGACTCACTCAAACGAGGTGGCTTTACTTTTCCCCAAAACCCTGTGTTGTTAATGAGCATTGGGTGCATGAATTCTACGCTAATTTAAGCATAGTTTGTTTCACAAACCCAATGATTATAATTTGGGAAAACAAATGAACTTTGAGACAGAGAGTATCAACGGGGTGTATGGACTCCCAAATGCTGACATGGAGTAGTTCTATGGAAAATCATGCAAGCCAGGGACTTGGATGGTAAATATTTTATGTGCTGGCCAAAATATATAGGCGCATGATAGCAGGCTGCTAACGTACGCAGGTAGTGAGAATGGATTATTGAACAACAACATCACCACCATCGATCATCGTTACATCGGCAAGTGGAATGCAATAACAACTAGGCCTATTAACTTTTGGGAACTTTCTCCCAGGCTTATTTTAGCCAATTCGTAAGGAAACTGAGCTAGTGGAGGTGAGAGTGGTGAAACATGACCCAGCTGGGAAGAAGATTACTAGGACGCCAGAGGACTCACAATTTCTTTAGAGGTTACAATTTTCTTATGTAGGTTCCTCATCTCAAGCTTCCCCAACTCAAGCTGAGGTGAAAACAGAAGGGGAGAAGGACCAGGTGAAAACCCCAAATCGGAGTTCACAAATGGGAAAGGCACTTAATAATATTCCATCAATGATGAAGAGGGAGAAGCTGATTGAGCAGCTTAAGGAAGATGACATACTGGTTTAGGACAACCACTGGAGCACTACATTGATTGGATATGTATTGAGGGATTCTCTATTTTTTAAAACAATGGAGAATTATGTAGCTTATGTGTGAAATTTTGTGATGAAACCAAAGGTACTATATCATGACGATGGCTATTATATCTTTAAATTTGCTATGAAAGCAGAAAGGGACCTAGTGATACAATTAGGTCCTTACACTTATAAGAACAGACCGCTAATTCTAAAGGATTGGACAATTGACTTTGAGTTCAATCCTGAGTGCCTGAATAAGGTTCCTTTGTGGGTCAAGTTCCATAGATTGCCGCTGGGCTTTTGGTTGACAGAATCACTGAGCAAACTAGCGAGTGTAGTACGGAAACCGCTGTACACAGACAAGTATACGGCTGAGATAGAAAGAATATCATAAGTGAGGGTATTAGTGGAGGATGATATTAGTCACACGTTACCTACCCAGGTGGAACTTACCTCTCCCATGGGGACCATACAATAAACTATTACATATGATTGGATTCCAAAGTTTTGTAGTAATTGTAATTGCTTTGGACACAAGGTTTATGAATGCCCACTCAAGAAGGAACCTGAAAAAAGAGGAATAGGACAAACCTCCCCCACAGCAAGGAAGAAAGAGGAGGAACCACAGACATAGGAGAGTGGTTCAAAAATGAAACCTAAAGAAACTGACAATGCCAAGTCAGAGCAGACTAAAGAACCAGAGGAAAATGCTGTCAAGAGTCAAGGGGTTGAGCAGCCTGAAATACCTAAAAATAAGATAAATATTTGTGAGAATATTACCAAGGTAAACCCTAGTCCTATTGCGACTAGTAATGTAGGTGGAAATGTTAGTAACGAGAAGAAAATAATAGGGGAAAAAGCTGAGACTAGTGCTTGAGGAGGGAATCCATTTCAACCCCCATGATTGTATGCTCATGGAACATTAGAGGGCTTAATAAGCCCTTTAAACAGAAGAAGTTGAAGCTCTTTCTGAAAAAAATAAAGTGGAGGTGGTGAGAATAATTAAAACTAGAGTGAGAAGTCATAATGCCTATAAAGTTAAAAATTATATAGCCAGAGAATGGAATGTCCAATATAACTATAACCAGGCAGCAAATGGAAGGATTTGGCTTATTTGGAAAAGGCATATCCACGTTCAATTTATACAAATGGAGGAACAGTTCATGCACTGTAAGGTAGTTAATTCTAACACACAGTTGTTAAGCTTCCAGGCCATAGTGTATGCTAATAATGATTTGGGAGAAAGACAGGACTTGTAGAGGGACCTAGTTGGACTGAGAGGTCAGGTGCAAACTAAATGGTTAATCTGTGGAGATTTCAATAATGTGCTGAGATCAGGAGACAAAACTAGAACCCCAGTCACTTAAGCTGAAGTGAAGGGCTTCCAGGATATGATAGAAGTCAATCAACTCACTCCCCTGAAAAGCACAGGTTGCCACTTCACATGGTGTAACAAACAGGCAGCTGACACCAGAGTTTATAGTAAGATTAATTGGGCTTTTGGGAACTACTGGTGGTTATAGAATAAGGGTCATATTAAGGTAAATTACTTGATACCAGGGGTTTCGGGTCACTCTCTAATTATAATCAATTACTGCACATAAATGCCCGAAGCCCTGCACCTAAAACCTTTCAAGCTATATGCTACAGTGCTGAACCATTCTGAATTCAAAAAGAAAGTGAGGATTGGTCCAAGAGAGTATCTAGGTACCCAATGAATATCATCTGGATCAAGTTGAAGGCAGTGAAGTTAGCTATAAAGGATTTAAATGCCCACCTAGCAATATATCGGCAGTTGTTAGACACTGCCAGGAAAATATTAGAAGTGGTGCAAGCATGAATAGTAGTGAACCAGGACAATGATCAATTATATGACCAGGAAAAGAAAGCATTGGAAGATATGGAGAAATAGAGTAGAATAGAAGAACAGGTGATGAGACAAAAAAGCCAGAGCTTCATGGATTCAGAGTGGTGACTCAAATTCAAAATAATTCCATGCTCAGTGGAAAATAAGAACTAGTATTAATACTATTATTTCAATACATAATGAGACAGGGGTTAAGTTAACAGTACTTGAGGACATAGAAGCTGAGTTTGTTAATTTTTTCTCCAACCTGATAGGGCAAGAAGGGGATGTACACCTTTGTCCAGCTACTGAGGTGATTTAGGAGGGATATTGTCTTACCAGGGAATAATAGATATGCTTAATCCAGCAGGTAATAGCTGAGGAGGTAAAGGCTGTTATCAAGAAGATGCCAAAAGAGAAAGCACTTGGAGTTGATAATTTTCCAATTGAATTCTTCACCACCTATTGGGAAGAGGTATAAACTGATCTTTTAAATGCAATATTTCACTTTTTTAACAGTAGTTTCATGGATAAAAGAGTCAACTTTTCATCTGTAACTTTGATCCCTAAAGTACCCCTACTTATGTTAAAGATTACAGACCAGTTGCATGTTGCACAACTGTGTATAAGATATTCACTAAGGTTCTTACTAGAAGATTGAAGACTATGATAGGGGATTTGATAGGAGATGCACAATCAACCTTTATAGAAGGTAGATGCATTATAGACAACGTCATATTTGCTCATGAATTGTTCAGGCTACTACAGGAAGGGCATATCCCCAAGATGTGTCTTAAAAGTAGACATTAGGAAATCACATAATTTACTAGACTGGTCTTTCCTGAAGAGACTATTGATAGGGATGGGATTCCCTAGTAAATTTGTAGGTTGGATAGTGGCATATATCACCACTGTCTCATATTCTTTAATAATTAATGGTGTCCTTACTGAATCATTCCAAGGCAAGATGGGTATAAGGCAAGGTGACCCAATATCACCTTACCTATTTGTACTTGCTATGGAATACTTGAACAGGTTGCTGAAATAGATGGGCAGGAACAAGAATTTCAACTTCTACCTAAGATGAAAGAAAGTGGGGGCTATATATATTTTCTTTGTTGATGACTTACTGATGTTCTACAAAGCTGAGATAGGGTTTATTAGGCTTCTTAATCAAACTTTCAAGAAGTTATCTCAAGTGTCAGGTTCACAGATGAATGTAGATAAGAGTTCACTATATCTGGCTAGAATCTCAGAGAATTTGAAGCATGAAATACTAGAGGAAATAGGTTATACTGCTGGAACCTTGCCATTCAAGTACTTGGGTGCACCTCTTGCTGCTAGAAAGCTAACCATTGCCCTTTGTTGGCCATTGGTTGAGAAGATAACATCAAAAATAACTAGCTGGTCTGCAAGATTGCTAAGTTATGCAGGAAGGCTTTAACTAGTCAAGGCAGTGATTTTTGGGATATATGCATACTGGTCACAAGTGTTTTTGATCCCCAATAAAGTATTATAAGCTATTGAAACTATTTGTAGAACCTTCTTGTGGACTGGCAAGACTGAAATCTCTAAAAAAGCACTTGTCTCATGGGAGAGAGTATGCTTACCACAAAGTGTAAGGGGCCTTAATGTAATCAACCTATACCTATGGAATAAAGCTGCAATAGAAAAACATCTATGGAAAGTAGCAATGAGAAAAGATTATTTATGGATTAAATGGCTTCACACTTTTTATATAAAGCAGAAGGACCTGGAACAGATGGCCCTACCTCAGAATGTCTCTTGGGTAGTCAAGAATATTTTGAACCCTAGGACATTGATAATGTAGTCACAACAAATGTAGGGCCACTTAGTGGATAGGTTAATGCTATTGTAGAGAGGAGAGAAATTTAGTATTAAGAACCTATACTTACTGCAGATTCTATATTATCCCAGAGTGGCATGGAAGAAACTGATCTTACAAGCTCACATACAAACAAGTCATAAATTTAATTTGTGGCTAGCTTTATAATACAAATTAGCAACAGTGGAGATGCTATGGAAGATAGGCATCCAAGTTCCTAAAACATGTGTCTTCTATAGTACAGTAGATGAATTATTTGATCACCTGTTCTTTGAATGTAATATAACAAAGGACATCTGGAGAAGAGTGCTTAGGTGGCTAGGACAGACAAAAACTATTGGCAGCTGGAATGCAGAGGTACAATGGGTGATGACAGGGTTGAAGGCTGAAGTAGGATTCAGGGAAGTAGTTGCAGACAAAAATTATTGGCAGCTGGAATGCAGAGGTACAATGGCTGATGACAGGGTTTAAGGTTGAAGTAGGATTCAGGGAAGTAATTGCAGCAGCTTTCAGCAAGATAATTTACTCCATATAGACAGCCAGGAATGACCTCAGATTTTAGAAGAGACCGTATTCTAGTGATCACATGTGTAGAGATATAGCATTACACATACATACAAAAGGAAATTATGTAATTAAGTTGCACAAGTACTTATAGAGTCTTAGTTCATATCCTTGATATTCTTGTTGATGGCTAGGTATAATGTATGTAAGTGAATAATAATAAGAAGTGAGAGGCGATTGGTCAGCAATTACTTGGTATTGTAATGAACATTTTTGGTGAAATGAAAAATCTATTTACCAAAAAAAAATATGTTCCCTGGGCCACTACCAATCGGGTGCCTAAAATATAGCATTTAAAAAAGCATTGTGTTTTCTTATAGTTGAGGCAAATTCTTCTAGTTCTAGTTTTTCTCTTTTTACCCTAGCCTTGTTTTTTATTTTGATGATACAAGATTGACTTTTACCCATGATGGAATGAGTGACGAAATTCTTAAGGATAAAGCATTGTGTTTGGATTTTGATGCATAGGTGCAGGGGAAGTTTGAGTACCCGTAGCATAAATGTCAAAAATGCAAGGAAAATCTGAGTACCTATGGCATTGTATGTTATAATGTTGGAGTCACTTTATACACCATTGGCAAAGTTTGAGTAGCCATATGGTTGGGTTTGCCCGTTTGGAGCTTGAATGTGAGACTGCGGCTTTGGTTGTAGCCATAGTTTAGCGAATTGTGAGAGATGCTAATGCAAAGCAAGAAACCCTCCCCGTCCAAAATTTTTGAAAAAAAAAATCAAGGGCATGGACGTGAGCAATGTTGTAACAAAACTTTTTGTTTTTTTTTGGCTCCATAAATATTTGTCTTGTGAATAATGATAAATACTCCACTTGTGTCTCTAACGAGAGGGACATTTGAACTCCCTTAGCGAATTTTGCATGCCATGTGTGGTGAGACATTAGCTTTCATCTCTTGTGTACTTGTGTTGTCTAGAAATTACCTTGGTAGTTAAAAACTATTTTGATTGTATGTGGTTAGAGAAATATCTTACGCTATCTTTGAGATTTTAGAACCCACTCTAGCCTAGAAAGCCTACCCATATATAATTACAATCCCTAGTTACCCACTTTGAGCCTTTGGACCTTTCATTGGCAAACTTATTACAAGTCGTGTTCCATTCTTTTTATCCCTTTTTTGAATCGTACTCTCCTTGAACTTAAAAATGCAATGTGAGGCTTAAATCCTAAGTTAGGGGTGATGAAAGTTAATGGAAGGAAGTTTGGAGCCACAAAGTATTAGTAAAATGCCTTATGTGCCTAAACCGTGAAAATAGTTGAATAGAAAATAAATGAGTCCATCAAAGGATTGAATTGCATGAAAGTTGCAATAAAAGGAATTAAAAGAAAAGTGGTGAACTATGGAAGCAAAAAATAGGAATACGAAAAGTAAAAAAATAAAGAAGAGTGGCCCTTAGTTTGAAAAGGAGGATTGTCAAGTATGATGTAGATGTTCAAGGAGGGGTGTAGCCATGTTGTTTCTAAATGATGTGCTACCTTAATCCAAACCTACATTACAATCTTAGAAAGTCCTTTAAGTTCTCTGACCATTTACTTTCTTTGTAGTGACGATTCAAAATAGGGACAAGCCTATGGTATGACACTTGTTACATGGAGATTTCTTTTGGGATGGAGAGAGTTGTCCACTTAAAATTTCTTATTGCATATTTTATTGCTTGGAGAGAGGAATTCTTTTTCTTATGAGGTTGGCATGTGAAATAAGTGAGGTGGATGATTTTGTCACCTTCCGGCAATAAGGCAAATGAAGTATAGCTTAGTTGTGGTCAAAAGGGAGTCACTTCTAGAGTATTGTTTTTTTATTGCTTGATCGCTCTTTGAAGTCCTATGTAGCCTTGAATAAAACAATTTTATGGTGAGGGGTATAGTAAAATTTGCTTATCCCATGTGCAATGAGCTACTGGTGGTAGTCACTAAGATTAAAGTCATTGTGATCTTTAAGGCATGAAGTTTGGGCATAAACGATTGTGTATTATGGTAAGAGGTAGTGTTACTTGAGAACAAGCAATAACTTTAAGTTGGGAGTGTTGATGAGTGGTGATTTTACCACTCACTGTCACTCAACATTCGTACACATTACTTTATTTTGGATGAATAAATAAGACAAAGTTGTAATTAAATGCACTAATGTCCACTCTTTGTAGGCATAGAGTTGAAGGGATAGAAAGATGTGGAATGGAGATGAAAATGGTCAAAAAGGGAGCAAGAAAGTACAACTGAAGACCTAGAACATAAGGTCCTCATTTACCTCAGTCGTGGTCTGCTGACAGCGATCACGACAGTCAAGTAGGGTTGATACATCACGATCGCATTTACCTATCGCGGTCGTGAAAGCCACGGGCGCGGCCATACTAGCGCGATCTCGGCTTAGCAGAAGAGTTCAGCCTAAGTGTAAAATTGAAAATATACGTGGCTGATCCCAATTTTGGCCAAAATGACCCAAACCCTTATTCATGTATCATATTCCATCTTCCCCAATTTTTAGGTTTTAGCTTTTGAATCCATAGCCTTCATTTTTGGAGAAGAAAATATTGTGTAAATTTTAAGTGTAGAATATATTGGAGACTTTCTAAGTGAAAGATTTTCTTACTACCATTGTTGATATTGTGGGAGACCCAAGTTTGAAGTAACATTCGCTTGATTCTTTGACAATTCATTTCAATGGAGATTATGGGTATATCTATGCTTATTATCTTATGTATAGCTAAATATCCTTCTTAGGGTTATGTGTGAATAGGGGTTAAAGTGTGTGTGGGTTGTTATTGTTAGCATCTATTTGGTAATTTATGTTTGTGGGTTTTATCATTGCTTGCTAATTTGGTTGGGATTTGATGGGCGAAATCCCCAAATACCCACATGGGTTTTATGAGTTAAATCTCCAAGCTCTAGAAAGATCAATGCCATCTTTGAAAGAAGGGTTTTGGGTGAAATGTAGGAATCCATATCATCCTTGAAAGAGGGATGTGGAAACTAAAGCAATGATAGAAAATTATGTGTGTAGTTTGCTAAATTTTCACTATCTTGGACGTAAGGGTGAATGTGAGGTTGACTATACCATAGGTATTATCCTAGAAATAGGGATGCCTAGATTGAGGTTGTGGTTATAAATTATTGAACACACCTATTAGGTATTTGAAAGAATCAATGGGTGAAAGTTTGGTGTTTTGTTGAAAGACTAGCATCAAAATTCATAACCAAACCTACCCATATTTGTATTACTAAATTGATGTTGATTGCTAACACCCACATATCATTCCCTTAGTAATGCATAATCCAAAGATCCGTGCATAATTGTTAAACTCTAGTTATTCGTAGCTTCAAATTTATACTAGAAAACCCTAAAAAGAAACGTTAGCATACGAACCAATATCTGTTATTTTATCTTTTTGTACCATTTGTTTGAATTTAACTTGTATCTATAATTTCAAATTAATTTGATTTCCACTCACATTGTTCCTCGTGGATTCGACCCCGACTCTAAAGTTGGGTAAAAATATTGACGACGACTGGCTTGCACTTAATTTGACATGTAAGTTGAGCGTTATCAAAAATGATGCCGTTGTCGGGGAAGAATTTGGCGTATTAAGTTGGTTTGGAATTATAGTTACTTGCTCGAATTCAAGCTTGTATATATGTGTTTGTGATTTTCTTTGTAGGTAGATTTTATTTTATTTTATTTTTACTTTTCTCTATGGTATCTTCCACCAAGTGTGAGTTGGTTAGTTGGAAGTCCTATCTTGACAACCTATGTTCATATTGTGATGGACCATACTTTAGGAGAGATTGTAACTATGCTCTTCGAAGAGATATGGAATCACCATCTCGATCCTATAGAGAGTATGGTTTCTCTTTGTGTGGGCATCGCAATGGACATTAGGATGATTGTACAAATGCCCCCTCCCCCTATTATACTAACCAAATTGCTAGTTCTTCTTATGAGCTTGATAGGTCTTATGATGAGAAAAAGTAAGAGCAACACACCGAGTCCAATAGTTGTGACCTAAGGTTATTGTTTTTTTGTGATCGGGTAGATACAATGGGAGAAAATATAAAATACATGTATCAAGAATGGACAAGTGTCAAGAAAGAGGTAATAGGCAAAGAAGAAAAGCTTGCAAACATCCTTAACATGCCCATCTCCTGAGAGGTGGTTTGTCAAGGAGAGAAACCAAGCTAAAATGATAAGCTTGGTAGCGAAGAATCCTCGGTGACTTCCCAATCATATGAGGAAGAAGAAACCAAAATAAAAGAAATGATACTAGAGTCAAGAGAAAAATCAAAACAAATCTCTTATAATGACTCTAGTTCATTTTAGGGTGAAGATGCTTTGGAGGTGGCTAACTCGAAATTAGGTGTTAGACCTCGTTCAACCAACTTTTCCATTTTATGCTTCGAGGATATGATGAGGATCCGTCCCTTTGAACAAATAGAGGATTGTGGGATGATGGAGTCCGACCCTTATATTTTGGAGTTTGACATTCCAAGGGAGCATATAGAACCCTATTCATCAAAGGCTAAAAAGTTCAATTTCCTATGTAAAAGGAATGACCTATTGATGCACTCACTTTTACCCAAGGAGCCAAATTGAAAATCTGATATGAAGTTGGGTAAAAGGTTTATGTCTTCAAAATTGCAAAATTGAAGCTTGCTCGCCATGCCCTCACATTTTTCAAGTTTCATCTTGAAAAATTTGAATCTTCTGTCCCTCTGCCGCTCATTGCATATTAAACGAAAGCTGGAGAGAAGATCTAAATTTTCTAAGTGGAAACATAAAAGTAAGGAGTAGAGGCGTCACTCCACGATGTTAAACTAAGCACTCGATGGGAGGCAACCCATCCCGCTACAAAAAGTGTCACGTATCTTTTTTAATTGAGCATGCTAGAGTAGATTTTGACTTTATTTTTACACATGCATAATTCATAAAATGTGGTGCTACGAGGCATTTTGATTGAATTTGTAAAAGAAAAGTGTGAAATTAGCAAGTTTGGACTGAGCAAAAAAGACAGAAACCACGGTTGTCTGGTCTCAGTTGCTGCAATCGTGGTCTGTGCCTCCATGATCGCGGAACTATAACTGTGATCGTGGTCTAATTAGTTGAAAAAATTGTTAAAATGCCATTTCCCCCACGCATTTCTTCCAATTTTCTATCAAAATACTCTCAAATTTGTGGTTTGCATTGCATTTTCAAGTACCAACTTATCCCGTGCATCCTCTAATTTGGTAAGTTGTCTCAATTTTCTTGGTTTTGTTATAATCACATGCTTAGAACCCGTATTGTAGAAAACAACCTATATTAGTGTTTTCAATTGCTAAATACATTCCTAGTTGAAATTTTTGTTGTGGTTGGTTGTTATAGTAGGTGTACACGCTAATGGGAAAGTCTTGAGTACCCAAATTTAAGCATTAAAAGGTTGAAATAGTCATGTACTCCATGTGTTCGATTGAATTCCCCAATGAGTTTAGTTTGCATTCTTTCAAGTTTAGGGGCCACAATCACACAATCTAGGCTTTAGTTAAGCGTTTATAATGTTGTCATGCCTAGTTGAAATAAAGAATTAGGGTTATAATCTCATTTTGAGCACTGCATAGAAGCTGTCAATTTTGGTCTCAGGTACCACGATCGCGGTCTCGATAACCACAATCGCGGTTTCAATGACCGTGATCGTGGTTTCGATGACTGCGATCACATCACCGTGGTCACGATCAACACTTCGCGATCTCCATACTTGATGGCAAATTCAGGTACACATTAAAATTTCTGCACATCCTTAGCTGCCCTTGGAACATTTCATAACACTACTACTTGAGCTTACCTGTTTAATTTAGCATGTTTTCGGTATGATAATACTAATGTTGACCTAAGTTGCACTGTTTATAGGTTCTCATCCTCTGATATAGAGAGATTTGACAACACCAGATTCTTGACCTCAGAATGTCAGAACCTCTACAATGTGGATTTGTACAGGACTAAATTACTCCCTGAAAGGGGTATTAGCTTGGATAAAGAAGAGGAAAAATTCCCAAGATTTCATGCTAGACTCACTCAAACGGGGTGTCTATGCTTTGTCCCGGAACCCTGTGTTGCTAATAAGCATTGGGTGCATGAATTCTATGCTAACTTAGATGCATTTTTTTTCACAAACCCAATGATGATAATTCGGGGTAAGCAAGTGAACTTTAGGATAGAATATATCCACGGGGTGTATGGACTCCCAAATGCTGACGCGGAGTAGTTCCATGTAAAATCATGTGAGCCAGGGACCTGGATGGAAAATATTTTATGTGCTGGCAAAGATGTTCCCTGGGCCACTACCAAGAGAAACATTCTGATGAATGACTTCAAAATTAAGGCCATACTTTGGCTGAATATTATCTGTAGCCGAGTATCGCCATGCACTCACATGACCATTGTTACAGACTTGTGAGCTTGGACGGTGACCTTTTTTCTCTATGGTATATCCCTGTATGTGGGTAAGATTGTGTATTCAGAATGAAGGTACATCAGAAATTATGGAGGTACCCATCTTCTCCTCTCTTCCATTATCACAGAGCTATACATAAATGCACAAATGGAAGAGTATTCTATAGATACCTGGGTGCTCCCAAGCTCTTGAATCTTCCCACTCAAATTTAGAGTTGAGGGCTCCTTGAGCCAGAGCAAGAAAAGGAAGGCAGACTCCGCAAATTGCCCCAGGAGGACACAGTTTTTTGTAGACCTTCAATAGTTAACCCCCTTGATGACATATTGGGTCAGATGCTAGTTATTAGAGAGCTACTGTCCAGACTGCTCAGGGACCATAAGAGTTTTCCACCGCTTGTCACTTGTACGTAGCTCAGTCAGACTATTAGAGATACAGGGAGGAGCATGAGAAGTAGGGAGCCACTGCTGCCCATTTGGAGAGAGCTTACTCAGCCTTGGCTGCATCACATAGGGACCTCAGGAAATCACTTGAGAAAATGGTGAAGATAGAGAAAAAGTGAGATAAATTCTTTAAGAAGCTGTGGAAGGGTGTGAAAGGTATCTTCAAGGTGCTCAAGCCTAACCATCGGCTACCTTTACCTAGGATAGACCGTGAGGATGAGGCCCCTACTGATTGGTCTGCTGATAATGCTGAAGGTGATGGTGCAGAGTCAGCGGGAGAGAATAACTCTTGATACATCTTCAGGGAGACCCTTACTACTCTTGTTTGACCCACTGTATTTTTTTAGTTGGGGTGCCCCCAAATTTATGTTATTTTGATGATGTGTGGCTGGATATTTATCTTTATGTTATTAATTATTTTGGGATGAGGCCTTGGATATTGTTTTAATTGTGTTTTTGAAATGCTATATTTTTGGCTCCCGATTAGTGTCCGCATTTTATGGATTATCATGTTTTTCTTTTAGTTCTAGTTTTTATCTTTTTACCCTAGCCTTATTTTTTATTTTGATGATACAAGACTAACTTTTTCCCATGATGGATTGAGTGATGACATTCATAAGGATAAAGCATTGTGTTTAGGTTTTGAGGCATAGGTGCAAGAGAAGTCTGAGTACCCGTAGCATAAATGTCAAAAATGCAAGGAAAATCTGAGTACCTATGGCATTATATGTTATAAAGTTAGGGTCACTTTATACACCATTGGCAAAGTCTAAGTAGCCATATGGTTGGGTTTTCCCGTTTGGATCTTGAATGTGGGACTGCAGCTTTGGTTATCGCCATAGTTTAGCAAATTATGCGAGATGCTAATGCAAAGCAAGAAACCCTCCCCTTCCAAAATTTTTGAAAAAAAAAATCAAGGGCATGAACTTGAGCAATGTTGTAACAAAACTTCTTGTCTTTTTATGGCTCCACAAATTTTTGGCTTGTGATAATGATAAATACTCCACTTGTATCTCTAGCGAGAGGGATATTTGAACTCTCTTAGCGAATTTTGCATGCCATGTGTGGTGAGACATTAGCTTTCATCTCTTGTGTACTTGTGTTATCTAGAACTTACTCCAGTAGTTCAAAACTAATTTTGATTGTATGTGGTTGGAGAAATGATCTTAGGCCATTTTTGTGATTTTAGAACCCACTCTAGCCTAAAAAGCCTACCCATGCATAATTACAATCCCTAGTTAACCACTTTGAGCCTTTGGACCTTTCGTTGGCAAACACATTACAAGCTGTGTTCCATTCCTTTTATCCCTCTTTTGAGTCGTACCCTTCTTGAACTTGAAAATGCAACGTGAGGCTTAAAGCCAAAGTTGGGGGTGATGAAAGTTGATGGAAGAAAGTTTGGAGCCACAAAGTGTTAGTGAAATGCCTTATGTGCCTAAACCGTGAAAATAATCGAATAGAAAAGGAATGAGTCCATCAAAGAATTGAATTGCACGAAAGTTGCAAGGAAAGGAATTAAAAGAAAAGTGGTGAACTATGGAAGAGAAAAATAGGAATACGAAAAATAAGAAAATAAAGAAGAGTGGATTGTCAAGTGTGATGTAGATGTTCAAGGAGGGGTGTGGCCATGTTGTTTCTAAATGATGTGTTACCTTAATCCAAACCTACAGTACAATCTTAGAAAGTCTTTTAAGATCTCCAACCATTTACTTTCTTAGTAGTGACGATTGAAAATAGGGGCAAGCCTATGGTATGACACTTGTTACATGGAGATTTATTTTGTGAGGGAGAGAGTTGTCCACATAAAATTCCTTATTGCATATTTTGTAGCTTGGTGTGAGGAATTATTTTTCTTGTGAGTTTGGCATATGAAATAAGTGAGGTAGGTGATTTTGTCACCTTCCATCACTGAGGTAAATGAAGTATAGTTTAGTTGTGGTCAAAAGGGAGTCACTTCTAAAGTATTGATTTTTTGTTGCTTGGTCGCTCTTTGAAGTCCTATGTAGCCTTGAATAAAGCAATTTTATAGTGAGGGGTGTAGTAAAATTTGCTTAGCCCATTTGCAATGAGCTATTGGTGGTAGTGACTAAGGTTAAAGTCATTGTGATCGTTAAGGCATGAAGTTTGGGCATAAATTATTGTGTCTTATGGTAAAATGTAGGATTGCTTGAGGACAAGCAATAGCTTTAAGTTGGTAGTGTTGATGAGTGGTGATTTTACCACTCACTGTCACTCAACATTCGTACACATTACCTAGCTTTGGATGAATAAACTAGACATATTTGTAATTAAATGCACTAATATCCACTCTTTGCAGGCACAGAGTTGAAGGGATGGAATGATGTGGAATGAAGCTCAAAATGGTCAAAAAGGGAGCAAGAAAGTGCAACTAAAGACCTGGAACAGAAGGGCCTCAGTTACCACGGTCGCAGTCTGCTGACCGCGATCATGGCAGTCAAGCAGGGTCAATACATCATGGTCGCATTTACCTATCGCGGTTGTGGAAGCAGCGGGTGCGATCGTGGCTTGGCGGAAGAGTTCAGCCCAAGGGAAAAACTGGAAGTGTACGTGGCTGATCCCAATTTTGGCCAAAAACACCCAAACCCTTGATTCATGTATCATATTCCATCTTTTCCAATTTTTAGGTTTTAGCTTTTAACTCCATAGCCTCCATTTTTTTAGAAGATAATATTGAGTAAATTTTGGGTAAAGAATACATTGGAAACTTTCTAAGTGGAAGATTTGCTCACTACCATTGTTGATATTGTTGGAGAGCCAAGTTTGAAGTAACATTCATTTAATTCTTTGATAATTTATTTTAATGGAGATTATGGGTACATCTATGCTTATATTTCTTGTGTATGGCTAAATCTCCCTCTTGGGGTTATTTGTGAATAGGGGTTAAAGTGTGTGTGTGGGTTGTTATTGTTAGCATCTATTTGGTAATTGATGTTTATGGGTTTTATCATTGCTATGCTAATTTGGTTGGGATTTGATGGGTGAAAGCCCCAAATACCCACATGGGTTTGATGAGTAAAAGCTCCAAGCTCTAGAAAGGTCAATGCCATCTTTGAAAGAAGGGTTTTGGGTGAAGTGTAGAAATCCGTATCTTCCTTGAAAGATGGATGTAGAAACCAAAGCAATGATAGATAATTATATGTGTAGTTCGCTAAATTTTTACTATCTTAGACATAAGGGTGAATGTGAGGTTGACTATACCATAGGTGTTATTCTAAAAATAGGGATGCATAGATTGAGGTTGTGGTTACAAATTGTTGAACACACCAATTAGGTATTTGAAAGAATCAATGGGTGAAAGTTTGGTGTTTTGTTGAAAGACTAGCATCAAAATTCATAACCAGACCTACCCATATTTGTCTTACTAAATTGATGTTGATTGCTAACACCCACATATCATTCCCTTAGTAATGCATAATCCCAAGATTTGTGCATAATTATTAAACTCTAATTATTCGTAGCCTCAAATTTATACTAGAAAAATCCAAAAAGAATTATTAGTGTATGAACCTATCTCTCCCATTTTATCTTTTTGTACCATTTGTTTGAATTTAACTTGTGTCTATCATTTTGAATTAATTTGATCGCCACTCACATTGTTCCTCGTGGATTAGACCTCGATTCTAAAGTTTGGTAAATATATTGACGACGACCGTCTTGCACTTAATTTGACGTGTAAGTTGAGCTTTATCATCCATACCCATTCTAAAAGTTACTGTGTGGTTCACATTGTAATGTTATACATAAAATCGATGAAAAGGAAAATGTTTAGGTTTTTACCTATTTTGGAGCAACGAACTAAGACTATGACCTTTAATTGAAGGAGCTATCACTGGGATTATTTAACTTAGCTCATCGGAGTTTAGGATGAGTTTGTCGAAATTGGATTTTTTGAGTTGTGCTCTTCCAGAATTTTGGTTACGTGAGATTAGAAGCATGCACCTTCAGAATCTCCATTTTTTTTAAATTCCTCTTTTTCAACCCTCACTTTTTACTCTCTATTTATAGAAAAACTAGAGATGAAAATAGGGGCGGGGGAAATGGAAGGGTAAAATGGGTAAATAATTAGATATCTTCGAATTTTTAAATTTATGAATAAGAATTGGATTTTTCAACTTGTAAATTGAATGAATTTGGACTAAAATAGGGTCAAATTCAAAGTGAATTTTAGAGGAAAATAATGGAATCCTTCATCCACCAATAGTAATTCACTGAGTATGTACTCCCTCAATGTGAATTAAGAAAAATTCCGTTGAGGATTGAAGAATTCAAAAGTTAGGATGACTAGGTGTATTTAACGAAATCTAAAGAGAATTGAACGGAGCTTAGATGGGGTTTAGAGTCATTTTTGGGTTGATTAGAGGGCATTGGTTGAAGCTATTTAATGGTGGTATTGTACTATTGGTTGTTGCCATTTGTTGTACTGTGAGAGAGAGGAGTCAAGAAGAGAGAAAGAAAGAGAGAGTGGGTGAGCTGTGTGTGTGCGCGTGTATGCATCTTTATGTATAGATGTTTGTATGAGAATCAGGGATTTAATTAGAACTTTAGAGCTCGGTCCAGGTATTGGGAGAAAAAAATAGGTTGGGGCGGACTGAAGTTGGGCTTAAAATTGAATTGGGCATGAGTAAAATAGAGGGGAAACCCAATTTATCATTTTAGCTATATTGAGTTACTAACATAACCAAACTTGAATTAATCGGGATTAAAATTGAGACCAAATTAATTTAATGAGCTTCTTAAATTCAATAATTTTTTTAATATAAATATTTAATAAAGCACAATAATTTGGTTTAAAAAATTAAGGATCTAATTATGTCATCAATTTCTTATATTTTTAATCGATTTCTAGAAAAGTGCAGTACTTGCAATTTTAACCAAACTTTTCACTCAAAATAACTTCTAAAATATTTATGTAAGTGAGATTTATGTAATTTTATATAATTAAACAAATGGTACACTAATTGCACCTAAAATTCGAAAGGTAAGTTTGGTATTTATTTTCAAAAAACTTAAAATAAATATTTTAAAATTAAGAAACTCAAAAACTAATTCAGAATGGGGAGGGAAATAATTAGTTGTCAATAACTACCCCCTATCTTTGGGTAGGTTGAATGCAAGTAACTTTTGGCAAAGGGAGTTTGACGTTCCTAATTTTGTCTTACCATAAAATCGTCTCTTGAAAAAGCGATTGGTATTTGAATGAATTTCAAGGAGTTATGGCCGAATATCGGTATTAGGTATCCTATATATCTCAGGTTTCATGAGAATTTTGTCTGCTTGTAGTTCAAGGTGCTTGATTTCAAGCACAATTTTTAAAAAATTTACAAGCTAATTCAATTTTGAATTTTTAATGTAATCCAAAAGATGGAGAATAAAAGAACTGGGAGGAGGTTGGAATGCAATCAATTTTTCAACATAGAGCCCAACCTACAATCTTCAAGATTCAGAGAACCTGACTGCTTGTAGTTCGACTCGATCGGTAGACAGGGTAGTTTTGTATATAAAACCAACCTTTGGTTCAAGATGGGTAATAAATAAAGTGAGATATGAAAAAGAGGCTTGTAACTTCTTAATCATAAATGTGGTATCCTTCGCATCCATAGGTAAAATTTTATCCAGGCATAATTTCAAAAGCTTGAGGTGTATTATTGCCTGGATTTGAAAGAAAAAGAAGGTTACTTTTGGTACGAGTTTAGAAATACTCCGAAAGTGAAGCTAAAATCAAAATCCAAAATACCCACCTTCTGATAGGGATGTGATTTGATGGTGGTGAAGTCGTCCTTTCACTCGCGTCCAAAGAGTTTGATGTTCCTCTTCAAACTATGTCCCAGCTCACTGCTAAGAACAAGTTCTACATTATGTTGTGTTCTTTTTGGAGTCGTCTGTACCTATGATATTGGTTTGATATTTTCCTCCTGTCAGATGCTCTTGACAACATCTCAAACAAAAATTATTAGCAAAAAACATGATTCACAAGGGGGTAGATAGTCTTTTACCATATTCCTGTGTGAATCATTTATGGCTAGTAGTGTTGTTCTTTCATGTCCCTGTTTTTGGAAGACAATGATTTCAACTATAGCATAGGCATAATGCCATCTAGGTTGTCGAATATGATAGAACTTTGACAATTGCCTCTTTCTTCAAAATGGGGTGGCTCTCTTGGCCACCGATGATATTTTGGGTAAAATAGTCCCTAGAACCATTTGATCTTTTATTTGATATGATAACCTTCTTGGCTATCTGTAGTACTTTTACATGTGACTGTCGTTTAAGTATTGCACAACTTCCGTAATAATATGACTTATAGATATCCCTTGAATTTTTCAATCTTCGGGTAATCTTGCTGTCATGACCCAAACTAGGGCCTGACCGTGATGGGTATCTCAAGTACACTGGGGATCGGAGACCAGCCCTTTTACCCTCGCCAACAAGAACACAATACAACTAGCAACAGATGATATTTGAACATATAACATGATAGATTTGAGTTCCTAACATATAACAAGATAGGTAAGTCAACTAACTCAGAAAGAAATCTAAGAACTTTAACATTCATCCCAATCTACAGTAATCCACAAGACTCTAAGAAACCAACATCAATCTAATTTGGGACATGCCCCCAATGATAGCCTAAAAGAAACTAAAAGATAGTCTATGACATAGTGTAAACAAAACATGAAATGAGGGTTTTCCGAAGAACGAAAGCTCAACATTTCAAGCTGAATTAGAAGAAATCCAGGGATCACCTAACACTACGCAGATTAAGTAGAAGTGTCTCCAGTTTCTGCATCGCATGGGGATACAACATTCGGAGACGCTTAGCGGGGTGAGCGCTAGTATGTAACTCAAGAAAGAGATAAAGTAATTCCATGATCAATTCAGTTGAAAATTATTCAAAACCAATGTGCATAATTAAATACATATTTAAAACATGTCGGGATAGGGAACAAGGCTTATCATGAAAGTAAAACATTAGCCTGGACTGTGTAGCTCAAATTGTCATTCATACTCACGAGCTATATAGGTCTAGCTCCCACCTGCTAGTTGGGTCCAGCTCTTTCCCTGCTGGTTGGGCCCAATGCATGTTAGCCGCACAAACTAGAGAAATCTGAGGAAGGACCAATGCCATCAAGGCTACAACTATTCCAAAATATATACATGTATGTAATGTGTGAACTATCCATACGGTCATAAAGACCATCCCACACACTGGCAAACGTAGTTTCTAGTATCAGTCCCTCGAAACCTCTACCTTTATGGCTCAACTCCACAACCCCCTTTATTCCTAATTAAACATTTACACATTTGCGTTCATTAAACCAATTATCATCCATTAAGGCACATACTATTGGTATCATCATACCAATTACGCTTGTAAGCTTATAATCATGTCATACCAATTCTATCAAGTTGGGAGAATGCCACGACCCCCTTTGTTCATTAAGTCAAATTGGGGGAATACCATGACCCCTTTGTTCATTAAATCAAGTTTAAAATAAAAAACATGGCCACCAAGGCCTTTAAAATCCTTTTTATACATTTAACTATTTATGCAATCCCACAGTTAGGAAAGTAAGACAAATCATTGATTAACCATATTTCAAATCCAATTATGCAAGTGGGATGAGGGAACACAATTTTCAAAACAAAATTACAAACCAAAATCATCTGGGGGAATACCTTGACCCCTATTTCAATTCCCATACCCATGAAACCAAATGGTTCAAAAACCATCAATTCGAAGCATGAATAATTCATAAAAATCATGAAAAAATAATTCAAGAATCAAATATTCAAAAACCCTCAATCTATATCAAAACCTATATTCAAATCCACATGAACAACCATTTAAACACATGATTTAAGTGAAATAAGTTTAGGGAAAGAGTAACATTCCTGAAAGTATCATAATTATGGAGAGAATTCGCCTCTTGGAGCTCTAACTGGTCAACCTTGAGATGTGTTTTCTTGACTTAGGGATTTGAGAGAGTTTAAGAGTGTGTTTGATTATGTTTTTGGATAATAATGAGGTCCTATAAGGGTTTTAAGGCCGTGGGTCACAATTGGGGAAAAGGGAAAATGTCCAAAGTACCTTTAATAAAACACTGAAAATTTATCGCCCAGTTGTTATGGGTCACCCTACGACTCATAACGACTGACTACGAGTCATCCCCTAGACTCGTTGTCTGGGAAGTGTCCCAAGGAATCTCTACTATTGACCCTATGAGTCGTACCATATGACTCGTAGTCCCACATCATGACTCATAGGGTCCAATCATAGTCACAATGAAAACAAGGGACCATTACACTGGTGAGACTACGAGTACCACATTATGAATCGTAATGTCCTACCACGACTCGTATGGTCTTAATCGTACCGAAGACAAAATCTTTGGTACCTACATTGGTCACCCTATGATTGGGGCACTACGACTTATATAGAGTCTTCATGATTCGTTAGGTGAGTCATAGCTTGGGCAATGAGCTCAAATCTCAAAATTTTCAAAGGACAAAATTCTGGGGTGTTACATTTTCTCCCCCTAGGATCATTCATCCCCGAATGATGAGTCAAGGCATCTATAACACGATTCTAAGATTGAAACACAACCACAATTTCGTCTAACAAAGTCAGAAATCAAAGATGATAAGAAAAATACATAACTTAAGCACGATTGTCTAGTTCGGGGAACAAGAATGGATATTCGGACTTCATGTCCTCTTTAGCTTCCCAAGTAGCTTCTTCTACCTTTTGATCCCTCCATAGAACCTTTACCGAAGCCATGTCCTTAGTCCTCAAGTGATGGACTTGCCTATCTAAAATCTCAACCGAGACTTCCTCATAAGATAAGGAATCTGAAATACCAATACTCTCAATAGGCACAACCAAAGAAGGATCACCCACATACTTCTTCAATATCGAAACATAAAAAATTGGATGAATGGAACCCAAACTCAAAGAAAAATCTAACTCATAAGCAACATTACCCACTCTCCTCAAAATTAAGTATGGACGCACATACCAGGGACTGAATTTCCCCTTCTTCCCAAACCTCATCACTCCCTTCATAAGAGATGTCTTCAAGAACACCTAATCACCAACCGCAAATAACAAGTCTATTTGCCTCACATTCGGATAGGACTTTTAGTGACTCTGAGCAGTATTAAGTGTATCCTGAATTAGTGTCACCTTATTCATGGCATGGTGAACCAAGTTCTAACCGAATAATCTGGTCTTACCAACCTCAAACCACCCGATAGGAGACCTTTACCTCCTACTATAAAGAACCCCAAAATAAGCCATCATAATACTAGAGTGATAACTATTATTATAAGAGAACTCGATGAGAGACAAATGATCCACCCAAATACCACCAAAGTCAATCATACATGTCCTTAGAATATCCTCCAAAGTCTTAATGGTCCTTTCCGCTTGTCTATCCGTCTGATGATAGAATGCGGTGCTAAGGCTCACCCATGTGCCCAAGACTCATTGAAACAAATGGAAAAAGTGAAAAGAGAACTGCGTACCTCGATATGAAATAATGGAAACTGGATCACCATGCAGTTTAACTATCTCTTGAATAAATAACTTGGCATAGTCCTCTCTAGTGCAAGTAGTCCTCACAGTTAAGAAGTAAGCAGACTTAGTCATCTTATTCACGATGAACCAAACCAAATCATGTTGATTTCGAGACCGTGGAAGGCCAGTAATATAGTCCATGTTGATCACCTCCCACTACTACATAGGCAACTTAACCTCTTGACACATGCCGCCAGGACTCAGGTGCTCAACCTTTACCTGCTGACACACCATACACTTAACCATGAAATTAGCCACATCTCTCTTCATGTTGTTCCACCAAAAAATATCCTTCAGGTCATAATACATCTTTGTTGAGCCCAAATGAACTGTATTCCTCATCTCATGAGCCTCAGTCAAGATTTTTTCCCGCAATCCATCAACATCAGAAACACTTAGCCTACCTTGGTACCTCAAGATAACATCTCCATCAATCTAAAAAATCATGACCTTCTGCTAACCTACAACATTCTTAATCTACATCAAGATAGGATCCAAAACCTACTTCTCCTTCACTTCTTCACCAAGAGATGACTTTACCACCTCTTGCACAATCACACCTCTATCCTCAAAATCTAAAATACAAACTCCAAGATTAGCTAACCGGTGAATGTCTTTCACCAATCCTCGCTTCTTCTCATCCACATACGATAACCTACCCATGGAAAACCTGCTAAAAACATCAACAACCACATTAGCCTTACCTAGATATTAATAAAGACTCATATTATAGTCCTTGAGCAACTCAAGCCATCTCATTTGCCTGAGATTCAACTCCTTCTCGGTGAACACATACTGTAAGCTTTTATGATCTAAATAGATATGAACATGAACCCCATATAAGTAATGACGTCAAATCTTCAAAGCAAACACAATAGCCGCCAACTCCAAATCACGAATCAAATAATTCCTTTTATGAACTTTCAACTGCCTAGAAGCATAAGCCACAACCTTACCATACCACATCAACACACAACCCAGTCCCATATAGGATGCATCACGATAAACAACAAAACCCTATGTACCCTCGGACAGGGTCAAAATTAGAGTAGAAGTAAACTTGTCCTTCAACTTCTCAAAACTACCCTCACAATCATCGAACCACAAAAACTTTACCTTTTTCTGAGTCAAGTTGGTCAATAGAGTAGCAATCAAAGAGAAACTCTCCACAAACCTCCTATAATACCTGACTAAACCCAAAAAGCTCCAAATGTTGGTTGGAGTCATGGGTTTAGGCCACTTTTTAATCGTTTTAACTTTCTGTGGATCTACCATGATGGACACAACATGACCAAGAAAGGTCACAACATTCAACCAAAACTCAAACTTTGAAAACTGGTATACAATTGTTGATCTTTAAGATCCTACAACACAACTCAGAGATGATTGGCATGACCATTTCCCCTCTTAGAATATATTAAAATGTTATCAATAAATACAATCATGAACAAATATAAGAACTATCTAAATACCAATTCATCAAGTCCATAAATGTAGCAGAATTATTAGTCAACTCGAATAACATCACCAAAAACTCATAATGACCATATCAGGTTTGGAAAGAAGTCTTAGGGATATCTTCCTCTCTAATCTTTAACTGGTAATAAACCGACTAAAGATCAATCTTAGAAAAGTACTTAGTACCTTGAAGCTAGTCAAAAAAATCATCTATCCTAGGAAGAGGATACTTATTCTTCACCGTCACCTTATTCAGTTGTCGATAATCTATACACATCCAAAGGGAACAATCCTTCTTACGCACAAAAAACACAAGGGCACCCCACGAAAAAACACTAGGGCATATAAAACCCTTATTAAGAAGATCTTTTAACTGCTTCATAAGTTCTTTCAACTCAGTCAGAACTATTCTGTATGAAGGGATAGAGATAGAACGGGTATTCAATAGAAGATCAATCCTAAAGTCTATTTCCCTATCTGGAGGGATACTAGGAAGATCATTAGGAAAAACTTTAGGAAACTCATTTACCATAGGGATGGATTGTAAAAAGGGAACTTCAGAACTAGAATCCTTAACCCGAACTAGATGGTATAGACACCCCTTGGAAATCAACTTCTAGGGTTTAAGATAAGAAATAAACCTTTCTTTAGGTACTAGGGAACTCCCTTCCCACTTAATTATTGATTTATTTAGGAATCAAAAACTGACCCTACAGGTCTGACAATCTGGGAAGCATAGCATGAATAGAGCCAATCCATCCCCTAGATCACATCAAAATCTACCATATCTAATTTAATCAAATATATCAATGTCTCCCCATCACCAATAGATACCACATGACCCCTATATACTCTTCTAGCCATAATAAAATCACCTATTGGGTAGATAAAAAGAAGGGATCAAAAATACTCTCAGAACCAAAACCAATATAAACAACTACATAAGGGGTCACATAAGAACGAATAGACCCCAGATTAAGTAAATAGTACACATCATGAGAGAAAAATTGTAACATACCAATGAAAATATATCCTAATGAATAGCAAGAGTATAAAAATGGTTTTGACTAATGCCGGTACTAGAAATAGCATCCTTTAGCGCAGAATCTTAAGAAGTAGAAGCTGAAACCTTATTAGCTCCAGTAGCAACATTTGTTGAAAGACAGTTTCTCTAAAAAGGAATAGGCAAGCCATATTTAAAACATATATACCTCTTCTCATCACAATAACCACGGTGGATCTATCCATCGAATCTGCAAAGAGGATATAATGGAGCTGACTGAGCTTTACTAACTTGGGTTCGGGCACCCTGGGTCTTATACCCACTGTCATCCTAAAAGCAATAATTGCTAGACGGCATAGGATATGGATCACTAGTCGTAGAATAAGAACTAGAAATTCCCCAGGCCTCTTCTTGCCCCACTGCCTACCATCTCCACCACTGCTCTGTCGGCCTCCACCCTGCTCTAAATATCAAAATTTTTTACTCTGCCTCTCTCTTATTTCTGCTTGCTTCTTTTTTTCATCCTTAAATTTTTGTATATAAACCACCAACCTAGAGATGTCCCTATCATTATTCAATATCATCAGCTTACACTCTAGTACCAAGTCTCAAAACAAACCTGAAGTAAACTTTCTCATCCTATCCCTTATCCTAGATACCAACTTTGAAGTTTAACGAGACACCTGATGGAACTTCAAGGCATACTCTTTCATAGTCATCTTTGTCTACCTCAAGTTCACAAACTCCTCAGCTTTAGCCTCTCTTAGTTCCCAAGAAAAAAAATAATAAAGGAAAGCACTAGAAAATTTCTCTCACATATCCTACTTAGCATCATCACCCCTCAAATTCTCCCACTCCTCATACCATTGGTATGCTATATCCTTTAACTGATATGTGGAAAACTCTACACCCTCCTCGTAAGTAGCATGTATCATCCTGAATATCTTTTCCATCTCATCAACAGACCTTTGAGGATACTCCTTAACTTTGTAACCTGTGAAGGTCGGAGGACTCAACCTCATGAACTAGAAAACTCTAGCGACCTCAGAAGATGGAGCAACAAAACCAACATGGAAAGGCTGACGAGACTAAGAAGGCACCAATCGAGTCATCAGATGAATAAATTGATAAAATTTGGAATTAGCAATATTTTCTTGGGGTAGTGGGGCATAAACATCATTATCCTGAGAAGCTCGAGGAGGACTGGTAGGGACCGGTAGAACTCCATGTGGGCAGTCAGGATCAGGGGCCCTAGACCAAGTCTGTACTTCATAAGTAGAACAAGTTCCATCCATATTATCCTCAGATAGGACAGAGGGGTTTCCTCGAGCATCAGATCTTTGGGAAGGCATGATCTAAAATGCAAACAAAAAGA
Source organism: Capsicum annuum (assembly GCF_002878395.1). Classification (NCBI taxonomy): domain Eukaryota; kingdom Viridiplantae; phylum Streptophyta; class Magnoliopsida; order Solanales; family Solanaceae; genus Capsicum; species Capsicum annuum. The sequence goes on along the minus strand of NC_061113.1, from coordinate 59,061,062 downwards.
ATAAGAAGAGATTTCAATACCTAGACTCTATAGCCCAAAATAGATCACAAGAAAGCAAAACATTCCTAAATACATCATAGCCTCTCCCTTATAAGTGTGGCGCACTACACATCCATAGAAGAGACTCAACTTGACATGGATTTTAGGGCACCCAATTACCATGAACCTAGGATCTGATACCAAGCTTTTCATGACCTAAACTAGGGCCTGGTCTTAATGGGTATCTCAAGTCTACCAGGCATCAGAGTCCACCCTATTTATACTAGCCAACCAAAATGTAATACAACTAGCAGTGGATGAATTCTGAATATATAACAAGATAGGTAACTTAACTAACTCAGAAAGAAATCTAAGAACTTTAACATCCATCCCAATCCACAATAATCCATAAGTTTTTTAGAAACCAACATCAATATAAGTTGGTACATGTCCTCGATGATAGCCTAAAACAAATCAAAAGATAGTTTATGACATAGTGAAACCAAAACATGAAATGAGAGTCTTATAAAGAATGAAAGCTCACCACTTCAAGCTGACTCACAAGCAATCCAAGGATCACCTAACACTAAAAAGAAAAGCAGAAGTGTCTTCGATTTCTACATTGCATGGGGATACAACGTTTAGAGACGGTTAGTAGTGTAAGTGTTAGTAAGTAACTCAGGGAAGAGATAACATAATGCAAGATCAAGTCAGTTCAAAATTATTCCAAACAAATGCCCACAATTATACACACATAACATGTCGGGATAGGGAACAAGGCTTAGCATGAAAGTAAAATATTAGCCTAGATTGTGTAGCTCAAACCGTCATTCATACCCATGGGCTATATGGGTCTAGCTCCACCCTGCTAGTTGGGTCTATCTCCCTCCCTACTGGTTGGGACCAGCGCATGTTAGCTGCATAAACTAGAGAAATTCGAGGAAAGGCTAAAGCCATCAATGCTACAACCATTCCCAAATGTAAACATGTATGTAATGTGTGAACTATGAGCACGATCATAAAAACCACCCCCACACCAGAAAATGTGGTTTCTAGTATTAGTTCCTCGGTACCTCTACCTTCATGGCTTAGCTACACAACCCCCTTTAAGCCCAATTAAAACAATTGCACATTCTCGTACATTAAACAAAGGATCATCCATTAAGGCACATACCTTGGTATCGTCATACCAATTAATATTGCGAGCTTATAATTATGCCACACCAATTCCATCAACTTAGAGAAATACCACAATCCTTTTTGTTTATTAAATCAAGTTGGGGGAATGCCATGATCCCATTTGTTTATTAAATTAAGTTTAAAATAAATAATATGGCCACCAAGGCCTTCATAACCCTTTTTATCCATTTAACCATTTATGCAATGCCATAGTTAGGGAAGTAAGCCAAATTAAGTGATTAGCCATATTTCAAATCAAATTATGCAAGTGGGTTGAGGGAATACAATTTGCAAAACCAAATTCTAAGCCAAAATCATCAAATTAGGGGAATACCTCAACCCCCATAGACATACACCCAATTGGTTTAAAAACCATCAATTCAAAGCATAAACAATTCATAAAAAACATGGAAAAATAATTCAAGAATCAACCATTCAAAAACCCTCAACCCATATCAAAACCTATATTCAAATTTGCATGAACAACCATTTAAACACTTGCTTTAAGTAAAACGCGTTTAGGGGAAGAGAAACATGCTTGAAAGTATGACAATTATGGAGAGAAATCACCTTTTGGAGCTCTAACTGATTAACGATGAGAAGCCCTAGCTTGTTCTTGACTTAGGGATTTGAGAGAGTTTAAGAGTGTGTTTGATTATATTTTTGGATGATAATGAGGTTCCAAAAGGGTTTTGAGGTTATGGGTCACAATATGGTAAAAGGGGAAATGTACAAAGTACTCTTACTAAAGTACTAAAAATTTGTCACCTAGTCATTACGGGTCACCCTATGACTCGTAACGACTGACTACGAGTCATCCCCTAAACTCATAGTCTAGGCAGTGTCCTAAGTCATCCCCATTTTTGACCTTACGAGTTGTACCATACGACTCGTAGTACCACATCATGATTCATAGGGTCCAGTCATAGTCACAATAAAAATAAGGGACCATTGCACTAGTGAGACTATAAGTCCTACGTTACGACTCGTAATGTTCCACCATGACTCGTATGGTCTTAATCATACTGAGGATAGAAAATTCTCTACCTACACTAGTCACCATATGATTGGGGCACTACGGCTCATATAGAGTCTTCACAACTCGTTGGGTGAGTCGTAGCTTGAGTAGTAAGCTCAAATCTTTAAATTTTTGAAGGCCAAAATTTTGGGGTGTTATACTTGCATATTATTCGATGTTAGATATGAGATGACTTACATACGTCCTTTGAGATAAAGTTATTCTGAGTGATCCTTTATATTATCCATCCTTGGATAGAAGATATCTTATAAAAATCCCTTGAACCGTTGGCTTTTCTGGTAATCCTGCATATTATCCTACCTTGGATGCGATGCAACTGATGGATGGATATACCTCAAATTTATATTATTTGGGTAATCCTGTGTGTAATCAATCTTGGATATATTGCAGCTTATAGAGAACCCTCATACTATCAATTATGTTGATCTAGTATATCAACCAATGAGGATGTAGTTGTGAATTCGAATAACCTTTGAGCTGTCAATTTTTTAGGTAATTTCACATTCTTTCTGTTAGGATGTTGTTACGACTTATGGATAACCCATAGACCATCAACTTGAGGGTAATCTTGTATACTATCCTATCTTAAATATTATGGCTTATACATAACCCTCAAATTATCAATTTCTGAGAAATCTATTATGCCATTCGCCTTCAGATAGCGATTAAATATGTCCCTTTAGATCATGCGCTTTTTCAGCTTGATATGTTGATGCATTCGAATGCTAAAATATCCTCAATGCTGGGCTACATCATCTATTGTATTGTCAACAAATATAAAATATTGAGATATCCTCGATGCTAAATTATGCTATCTTACTATGGTCACTGGATATATGTTCTCTAAAGTATCTTCCAAATCCATACCTTGTATTACATAGTGAGTGGTTGCAGAGACTTATCTAAATGGTATTATGGCCCTCTTGGAATAAAATAAAATGGCCTTCTCAGCATGGCCCTTTCAATAATGGAATAAAATAGTCCTCTCAGCAATGGAATGGAATGTCCCTCTCGACATGGGATACAATAGCCCTCTCAAAAATAAAATGAAAGGACCCTCATGATATGGGATGAAATAGTCCTTTTAACAATAGAATAAAACCCCTTTCAATAATGGAATAATATGATTCTTTTAGAAATGGAATAAAATGGGCCTCTCAGCATAGCCTTGTCAGGGATGGAATAAAATGGCCCTTTTGGCATGGAAATGGCTCTCTCAGTGATGGGATAAAATGACCCTCTCAATAATAAAATAAAATGACCCTCTCGACATGGCCGTTCTTACCAATGGGATAAAATGGCCCTCTTAACATGACACTCTAGGCAATGGAATGAATTGGCCCTTTTGGCATGGAATGAAATAGTGCACAATAGAATGCAGTGAAACACGATGTGATGTGATGGTATGTAATGAAATGTAATAGGTGAAATGCAATGAAATATAATAGTATGTAATACAATTGAATGTAATTAGATGAAATGGTGTGTAATGAAATATAATGGGATACAATAGTACGTGATTGAATGTCATTGGTGCAATGCAACAAAAAATCTAATGGGATGCAATACAATGAAATGTAATAGGATGCAGTGGTGTACAATGAAATGTAATAAGATGCAATGGTATGTAATGTAATATAATGAGATATAATATAATGGATGTAATGGGATGTAGTGCAATGAAATCTAATTGGATGTAGTGGTGTACAATGAAATGTAATTGGATGCAATGGTATGTGATTGAATGTAATAAGATAAATGGTATATGATGGAATATAATGGGATGAAATAACCACTTTTTCAATTTGAAGGGAATCTTTACCTGAGTCTGTTTGATGGCATGTTGTCTTTCTGTATGTACCTGTACTCAAGGTAGACGGTTAGTAGACACAGTGTCACTCTTACTGGAGACCACTATCAAACTTAATAAAAGTGTAAATGACAAAAGTATCATAATTTGAACTACTTAGTATGCTATTAATATTCTCTTTTTAAGGGTGTATTTAAATAAAAAGTCTACTAAATGTACACAAATGGGTGAAATCCCTTTTTGGGACCGCTCGAATACTGTATGTTTCATTGCCTGGTGAATTTGAAGAGAATCTTTCTGATCTTCTTCCTATTAAGTGAACCTTTTGATTGTGTCATTATTATGTTGGCTTCCTTGAATGTTCCTGCTCTCAAGGTAAAGTAGACAGAAAGTCCCTTTTGCTAGTTTAGCCAAACTTTCGAATAAAATATTCATAATGAATGTAAGACACCTTTGTTTGTCATCCATATTCTCTTAAAATGAGATTTATAGGTTAAAGGGTCCTTGATAAATGGTTGATTTAACCCATCTTTGGAGCCACCAAAAGTACCACTGTGCAGAATTATAATCTTTGGTGCAGTTCTTGATTTTCTTAGGTGATTCTTGAAGAAAGACCCCCATTTTGTGCATTGATCCCTGAATCCATAGAAAAATTATTAGTTTTGGGTGAAACTACTTTATGTTTACCTCCTTTGATCTCGAATTTGCTTCTTGCCATCTTTCGAGTGCTCCATTATGTTTGGACTTTCAGCCTGACTCCCCATTTCAATAAATGTTAGGCAAAACTTGTCTAGTAGAAAACATGTATAGATTTTCAAAATAGTTTGTTTTTGGAAAAATTAAGATTCAACAAACTTGTGTAAAAGTTTTTAAAAAATCTTTGCTAATTATGTCATGTTCTAGATCAATGATTGTCATCTATTTGAGGCCCGATTATGTTTGACATCCAATGGGGGATTCTTAGAAACTTATTATCATTGTTGGGGAGTTCCATAACATAGTTTTGTAAAATTTGTCATAACTACACATTTAGCTATCTAGACTCTGTCGCAGCTGGTGATTTATAAAGTTTGTGTTTGACCTCTAATGCTGGAAAATTTGGAACTTATTCCAGTATGTTAGTGGAAATTTTGAGGACCTCCTTACAATTTCTACCCTAGTTTGATACTATTTGAGATGATCTTGACTTTCAAGCATCATGAGACTTTCTTCCAAAGTCTTTAATGGTCTTCTTTATCTTTGTCGAAGGATGATCTTCTTCTTTTGAATTTTTTAGATTTCTTCTAAAAAATTTTACCCAGTTTCTATTTTCCAAGGTGATATGGCTGAGCCATTGGGGAGCGTACGTATCCCATTGAAGCAGAAATCAAGTCAAATGTAGTTCAATACTATGCTAGGGAGACATAGAAAGCTATAAAGGATTGACTGAAGCCGACATATGCCGCCTATGTATCTCATTCTTAGGAATTCAGGTCAAACACAATTCGTATATAAAATTAAAAGATATATTTTGCTTAAGGGGTTGACCAAAGACGATATATTCTACCTACGTATCTCACTCTTAAGAATTTAGATCAAGCCTAGTTCGCACATAAAAGAAAAAGATAGATTTTCCTAAGGGGTTGATCAAAGCCGACATAGGCCAACTATGTATCTCATTCTTCAAAATTCAGGTCCAATGTAGTTTGTACATAAAATAAAAAGATAGATTTTCCTAAGGGGCTTACCGAAGGTGACATAGGTGGCCTACATGTCTCATTCTTGAGAATTCAGGTCAAACATAGTTCTTGCATAAAAGAAAAAAATAGGTTTCTGTAGGGTGTTGATCAAAGCCGACATAGGTTCCCTACGTATCTCATCCTAAAGAATTTAGGTCAAATATAGTTCGTACATAAAAGGGAAATATAAATTTTCTAGGGGTTGACCGAAGCCGATGTAGGCCACCTACGTATCTCATTCTTTTGAATTTAGGTCAAACATAGTTCATACATAAAAGGGAAAGATAGATTTTCCTACGGGATTGACCGAAGCTGACATATCTCACCTACTTATGTCATTATTGAGAATTCACGTTAAACATAGTTTGTATATAAAATGGAATAATAGATTATCCTAAGGGGTAGACCGAATCCGACATAGGACGCCTACATATCTCATTCTTGAGAATTTAGGTCAACATAATTCGTACATAATAGAGAAAGATAGATTTTCCTAAGGGGTTTATCAAAGTCGACACGGGCCACTTGCGTATCGCATTCTTAAGAATTCAGGTCAAACATAGTTCATACATTAAAGTGAGAGTTTTTCCTGGGGGTGACTAAAGCCCACACAGGCCGCCTAAGTATCTCATTTTTAAGAACCCAGTCAAACATAGTTTGTACATTATAGGGAAGGGAATTTTAAGCTTTGTTAAAGCATGAAACAACTACTTTAAGAAAAAATGTAATTACAAGAAAAAGACCATCTTTGGATGTGGTATCTCTTCAAGGTAAGTTGGCCTGGGATACTCTTATCCATCCCATTCGAATAGAATTAAGGCTTCTCTGAATTGCACTTTGTGGTTGACGTGATGCTTTCATTGCGTTTATATTGATGAAATGAAGTATGTACTATCCACTTCTCTTTGGGAGAATTTATAATATTCCTCTTTCTTGTTTTTTCTATATAGACATCTACCTTGGTTTTCTTAACTTTATCAGTATCTTTATGGTTAACCACCTCAGTTTCATCTAGGTTAGGTTTTCTTGATTCTTGAATTCTTTGGTTTCTTCTGTTGCCTATTCTAGGACCATTTTCTCCCATTTATGATTATCCTTATTGATTTATTTATTTCACTCTTGACATGACATTGGCGGATTTTAGAATTTTATTATTTTTTCTAAAAATAAGGCAATTTAGATAATAAAAAGTAGATAATAATAATAATAAAGATAATAATAATAAAAGAAGATTCTCACAATAGGGGGAGACCTTTGTTGAATTTGGAGAATATTTACAAACTCTAGCAATGACCCACACAAGTGTAGGTCTATACTTTTTGAAAAACATAAAAAGTAAAAGAGAAGTAAGTAAACTTAAATGGTGTGTATCGAGGCTCATCTGTACTAACACTGATTTTGTAGAAAACTAATTTCCAATTTTCATCTACCACATTGATCAGGGAGAAATAAGTGGGATAAAAGCCCAGTTCAGTAACTCTTCCTTTGGTTTAGTTTCTTTGATTTCAGCTATCTTGGGGAATTCTTCTATGGTTGCATCACACTCTTCAAATCAATTACCTATTCCATTATCGAGACCATCACTTATAGATTTGGGAAATAACTGGTAGAGTTCAGGTAGTCTCTGAGACAACTCTTGATCCTTCTTATTTGCTTTCCTTTCATACTCTTTACTTGGAACATACTCTAACCCATACTTGAATAGTCTTTTCAAGATCACAAACGATTGAATGGTTCTGTTTGAATTCTTCTTAAGCCCACGTCTAGGTTCAAAGCACTTCTTTAGCATAATGTTGGCCAATATCTTATAAACCGAATGCATTGGCTTGTGAGGGAGTGGTTCTCTCTCAATGACGTTCACAATCTTCACTATGTAGAAGTCATTTCCTATTGAGGCATCTTCAATCTTAGGGACACAACTATTTGGTTTGCTCAAGTAGTGCCCTTTATCGTGGATGACTTTTTTTGTTTGTCTATACAAACTTCAGCAATTGGTGCAATATTGAAGGAATGACTCTTATTGCGTGAATCCAAGGTCCTTCTAAGAGCATATTATAGCTTGTAATGTTATCAATCGCTTGAAATTTAACTTGGAATTTTGAAGGCCTTATCTAGAGGTACAACTCTAGTGGCGTCTTTTTGGCCATCAAAAGTTCCTATATTGGCTTTACTTTTATGCATTTTGCCCACATCATAATTTAATTGAGTCCAAGTAGTTAATGGAAAAACATTCAAACCTGATCCATCATCAATCAAAGCCCTGTTAATCATTTTATCATGCATATGATATTAATATGTAATGCCCCATTGTATATAATTCTCTCAAATAGAAACTCGACTTTATTGGAGCTTATGTAACGATTCTCTACGAGCATGTAGGCTCTATTAAGAACTTTTATTAGAGCCTATTTGTGATACTGGGAGCTCATACGGACCTGAGTTGGGATCTTTTCTAAGTACTTCTCAATGGAATACTTCTTATAATGCATTTTTCAACATAATTCTTCACCTTCGTCTTCAGTAATTAGTTATTTTTGCACACTCTTCTTGCAGGTATCGTTGGCTTGCTCTTTAGAAGTGTAAACCCTTTTTGGTCTAGTTATTCTAAGTGTAGCAATAATTTTTACTACAAACTTATTCTCTATAGGTGTCAGTGCCAAGGATCGATATGGTTTCATTAGTATAGTGAACTGAGTATTTTTGATGATATTTGAGGTAGCCAAAACTTTTGTTATTTCATTTGTTTCCTTGGAACTTATCAACACCATGGAATGTGTTTGCCAGCCGCTCTCTGCCCATTTCTGTTAGCTTGATAATGACTCCCTCATGATTTGGGAGTGGATTATTAGTAACATTTGGTGGTTCTATGTGAAGTGAGATGGCCTTCTGTTCAATTAAGCCTTGTATCTTATGCTTTAGATTGGCACATTCTTCAGTATCATGCCCGACATACCCAGAGTGATAAGCACAGTATTGATCAACTCTAAAGGACCGAGATTTGGTGTTACCTAGATTGAATGGAATAGGCTGGATGAGTTCCTCCGCCATTAATATTTCAAACAATTTAGTCCTAGTTTCAGTCAAGGTGGTGAAATTCCTAGGAACTTTCTCTTTGCAATTCAGACGAGGACGGTTATGTCTATTCTAGTTGAAAAGACTAAGAATAGACGAAACCTTTAATTAATTAGAGCCCTTCGACAAACTTTGGAATTTGGGGATAATCATGATAAATGAGTTGACAATTTGGTAATAGAGCTTGGTAATTTAGTTGATTTACTAAGTAATTTGGTTGTGGAGATAGGGGACTAGATCGAGTGTAGAAAATAGATTGAGGGTTTTGAATAGTCGGAGAGTAGGTTGGTGATAATGATGCTTCTTGAAATAAGATGGCATTTTGGTTAATTAAGTCTTGGATCTTTTTCTTCAAATTGATGCAGTATTCTATAGTATGTCTAATACTTCCCGAATAGTAAAGACAACGTTGGTCGAATTTATAATATCTTGCACGAGTGTTGATAACTTTTGGGTTGACTGTTTGGAATAGTCCAACTACTTTCAACCTTTCAAAAAGTTGTATCTGACTTTCGTCCAAAGGGGTAAACACTCAAGGAAGCTTCCTCTTATGAGAGATTTTACTTTTGTATATTAGCGGTTTTATTTGAAGGTATGTGTGTAGATTTAGACAGAGAGGGTTAGAAATCTAAAGACTTGGTTGACGGTATTGGTATGTTGGAGATATTTGATAATTTGGAGATGGAGTTCGGTAATTTAATGTAGGAATCAGTTATTTGGTTTGACTATAAAAGTCAAAATATTAGTTTTGTAGAGCTGGAGGCCCAGGATCATTCAAGATTAGAGTGTTAGCCGTAATGGAAAAACTGCTCGTACCTTTTGCTCGTTGTGCTCTTTCAGTGAGTTCTTCTAATTTTCTAGTCAATTCTATAATTCTTTCACTTTGTGCCTGTACTCTATGATCCTTGATAGTAGTATCGATTAGAGTATCTTCATTGTCACTACAGTCATTTTTCCCTTTTTCCGTAACGAAGCAATGGTCAAAAGAGAAATCTTTATTCACTTTTGATCTTGTGAAGTAGTGATGTCCCGCCATTTTACATCAACACAGAGTAGTTTCTATTACTTGAAAGTAAAAACAACTCAAAGGTCGATGTGCTAGATCCCGATTAGTAATAAATAATGAAAGATAATAAAGTAGGAAGAAAATGCATAAAGTCATTTCTCATCGTAGGCGAATTGATCCATAGGTTAACGATGACTCAAGGATTTCAATAAACAGGATTTTTCTCATTGATTTGGCTAAGTAGATTCTATCAGGAAGGTCTGACAATACTTTTTTTGTCCTTAAGTCTTTTCACCGGAGTGGGGGACAATAGAATTTTTTAAGATAGGGGTCGAATCAAAAGGTTGTCTATGTAGCCCACGAAGGAAAAATTAGGCCCAACATAGTTGAATAGTTGTAAGCAGTATTGTTTCTTTTCACTTTTTTCATTAGAAAATAGTTTGAGCAGTATTATGGATTTTCCTATGAAACTTTGGAAGACTCAAAGTATTTTGGTCGGACTATTGTGTAATGGATGTATACATCTGTCTAAACAGGCTCTATGAAATATGGGATTGGATCAATTCACCTTTGATTTGAATCGACATAGCATGTGTAAGCACATAAAACAGTTATATCACACAAGTATATTGTAATAAGTGTGCATTCTAGATGGGGACCCTTTTGAGCCAAGGATTGGCCTAACGAATTTGAAGAAAGTATATGCTTTTTAAAATAAATTCATTATCTGCAAAAATTATTTTCATAAATATCAAAAATAACATAAATGCTTACTGAGTATCAAATGGGGGATACAAACTTCGGGAAAAGGGAAATAAAATGAGAGAAAAATATTTCCACACAGGGTATAATAATAGAAAACACTAGCATCCGGATGATCCCTCATATGCCTTCGCCCTCTTGGCTTTGTCCACCTCATGGCATATGCGATATCAGTTGGTGATCAAGTGTCTTCCGCATAATTGTAACTTCTATATCAATTAAGTAAATATCCTCTATGCATTATAAGTATTTTCCTAACTTTCGTACTCATATAATTCTATCAATTCTTGAAGTAATCATCTGACTTGAATATTATTTTGAATCTTCTTACGGGGATTGATTGATCCATATCTACACAAAACAAACAAGATGATCCCCCCCCCCCACCCCCTCTAAATGATAATGGATTAGATTAATTGGCATGTCATACTCCTTCAACACATAAACATGATTCATTTATGATTGACTTATGGTCAATAGATGCAAGCAAGTTTTACTAATGGGCCCAATATTTCCTTAGGTATTGGGTCATCCTAGGCTTATATCTAAAGAAGATTTTGGTTTCGCTCTATCCTAAGTATCTAGAGTGGGCTTTGACCATATTTCTAAGTGGCAACTTGGATTTGGGAATACAACAGTCGTTAGACGCTTAACGTACTAATAAAATATTGCATTTTCAACAAATTGATCAAAAGGGGTTGTGACAACCACGAAACCACAGATAGTTGTATATCAATAAGGAAGTATACTATGAATGCAAATGATAGATATCAGAAGATACTACTAAACTAGAACAGTTATTCAAATAAGGTCAAATAATTCAGTCAAACAGTAAAAAATTTGATTAGAATCTTAATAAGTCGTCATTTTTTACTTTATCCCTTTTCGACTCGAAGGGTTGAAAAATATTATTTTTGAATTTTTAATTTGTTTCAAAACTTTTGACGGAAACTTAACAATTTAAGAAAATACAGTCACCACTTGATTTTTTAATGAAAAATATCAAGAAAAACTAAAAGAAAATTTCAAAGATTTAAAAATAGAAACAAACCCTTGAAAATAGAGAAACTAGGAAAGGATCTGGTAATGCTTTGAGAAGACCTTAAAGCACTCAAAAAAACATCTGTGTACTGTAAAGAATGACTATTTTAAAAACATGACAAACTTTTTAAACTCTTAAATTCATTTGTGAACATGAAATTTATTTTAATCAAATAATAGTTCATTTGTGAACATGAAATTTATTTTACTCACGTGAAAAATAGTTCATTATCTAGATTAAAGAAAGATCTACTTGAAACTAATTTTTCAAATAATATATGACATTTGAGATAAACACATTATTTTATAAAGAAATATTAATTTTAGTCAAAATAGAAAACAACATTTTCAAAAGGTAGGAATTTTTGAGAAAATGTCAAATTGAGACAAAGTATCCAATCAATTATATACTCTTGAATTTTTCAACAGAACGATTTTGAAGTTGGAAAAAATCACTTTAACCTAAATAAATTACTAGTCACATGAACAAACACAAATGTCATTTTTTGATTTGTTAAAGAGTTGTTCCAAAGAAAAAATAAAGATCTCATTGTATTAACTCAAATTATTAGATTAAGCGACAAACAATAATTAAAGAAAACACAAAGACATAGCAAAAATAACGACTTTGGAGAAAAATTTATTTAGATTTAATTTAAGAGTTAATACACATAATCAAGTATGAATTACATAAATATAGGGATAAAAGTTTAGGATTTGGGCCCATGTTTGGCCCATATCAAACCTAGCCAGCCTTTTGAGCCTATTCTTTATGGACTTTTCTGCTCTTTTTCAACTGTGTATACCAGTTGTATATCAAAAGTTCTTTCTCTTATGTTTTCTTTTGTATACAGTGTTTATTAGACGTATATTAATCTCTCTCTCTACACATATATATATATATATATACATATATACCTTTCCACTGCATACTTGCTTCCATTTCTTCATTCATCACTGCATATCGCATGTATACTGCTGTATACTTGATGTTTCTTCAGTAAATTTGCCCTTTTTGGGACTTCGTGGAGGTTTGACTCAAAGTTCAGGATTTGATCCCTCAGAATATGCAAGGGAGGAGTCTAGTAAACTCGAACGAGGTATTCATGCAAGACATACAAGATAAGAATTAATATTTGTCTCAATGAACCAATTAAAAATTAAGTCAATCAATCATCAATTGCTTAAAGCAAACAAAACATAATAAAATATTTTATGTCAAGTCATGGAAGAAAAGAAAAGTCAAGATCAAACAAAATCATAAAATAGAAAGTAAACTGAAATCTTCATCAACTTAGCTAGATTCAGCTATATTTGGAGTGGATCAAAACATGGCAGATAATCACAAAAATAAAAAGTGACTTAAGGCAAGTGTCAGCTAAGAAGAAAGTCACATACTTTATCAAAGAATTAGCCAAATGACTATCCAACCTTAATTATTTAAAGAAAGTATTAAATCATTAGGAACACACAATAAATACTAACATGATTTTTCTTAGACAAAATAAACATGCTTCAAATGGGGAAAAGAACATATTTTTTAAAATTCACACGGGGACACAAGACCTCAAGACTAAAACAACCTATCGTATGAAGATAACATAAAAAAGCGATTGCTAGAACTGAAACAAATCCTAATTCAGAATGAAACGAACTTCATCAATTTTGAACAACAAGAAACAAGCAGGTTCAAACTTTCAGGAAAGATTTAATATGACTTAACTCATGGAAATCGTTTATTAAAACAAAGGTATTAAGAATCGAACACTAACGACAAAGGATCAGCCCATAGTACACAAATTAAGAGATAATATGAACTATGATCACTTAAGGTCTATATATATTCTCACATTTGTTTTCCTAAACACATATTGACACCAGACTCAACGAATCATGGTTCATTCATTACTAAGCTCATAGTTACGGAAGTAAGCAAAATTGGTTCATTTTGAGAAGAAACCAATGATTTAAAATTTAGTTGAAAGATAACAATCATGGAGCATAACAATGAAACCTAGACAAGTTTTTCAGTGACCATGAGATTAGAACCACTTACTTTTAAAAGAGCAAATAGGACTATCCAACTCATTCATTAGTAAGTCACATGACCTATAATAGAACCCATAATAGAGAAGGTCACAAGATGAAAGGGATTGTGTAACGACCATATCAACACTAGAAATCAATCAAAGCCTCTAGGTATGTTTGAACGAATTTGGCATATTCCATTCGACATACAAACTAAGTGACAACCAAAGCTTGTAAAGATTAGGACTTTATACTTAATATAAAAATAAAAAGTGAGAAGTCAACATTTATCTAAGATCTTGAGCCAAGAACTTCCAAAGACAAAGGCACATCATGGTGAGGATGTGTTTCATCCACAGTTCTGGTTTTAGGAGGGTCACAATTCTTAGTATCAATGATTAATCATGAAACTCCAGTAAGACTTTAAACCTATTCAATCAACACTGAACAATAACAATTTACAACTTTCAAGCCCAAAAGTTACACCAACATATAACAAATATTCAAAGAAAATCATACCTATTCTCAAAGTTACTGTGAGATTCATATTGCAACATTAAACATAAAAGGGATGAAAAGAACAAATTTGAGGTCTTTTTAATCTATTTTGGAGCAACAAACTAAGACTACGATCTTTATTCGAAGGATTTATCACTGCGAGTGTTTGACTTAGCTCAACGAAGTTTAAGATGAATTCATTGAAATTAGATTTTTGAGTTGTGCTCTTTGAGAATTTTGGTTACGTGAAATTAGAAGCACGCGTCTCCAGAATCTTTAATTTTTTTTAAAAAATTCCTCTTTTTCAACCTCACTTTTTACTCTGTATTTATAGAAAAATTGGGGAGAAATAGAGGGTCAAAATGGGTAAATAATTAGAAAATTTTAAATTTCAAAATTTGTGGATAAGAATTGAATTTTTCAGCTCGTAGATTAAAATAAATTTGGACCAAAAATAGGGGTCAAATTCAAAGTAATTTTTTTTCTTGGGGAGGGGAGGGGTGGACAATGAAATCCTTCATCCAATAGTAATTCACCGAGCATGTACTCCCTCAGTACGAATTGGGAAAATTTTTATCGAGAATTGAGGAATTCAAATATTAGGATGACTAGGTGGATTTAACAGAATCCAAAGGGAATTGAACGAAGCTTAGATGGGGTTTAGAGTCAGTTTTGGATTGGTTAGAGGGTATATTGTAAAGCTATTTAACGAAGGTATTGTACTGGTTATTGTCATTTGTTGTACAGTGAGAGAGAGGGGTCAGGGAGAGAGAAAGAAAAAGAATGTGGGTGAGCTGTGTGTGCGTTCATATGTATCTGTTTGTATAGGTGTTTCTATGTAAATTAAGATTGGAAAAATTTCAAAAATAGCAACTGTAGAGCCTTGATTATAACTTTTATAGCAACAGTTTCAAAATTTCGAAAAATAGCAATATGTATTTTAGTAAAAAGTTGCTATATAAATACATATACAAATAGAGTATATATTCCTTATTTAACTTTAATCAGTTAGAGTTAAATAAGGGATGAAGTTGTTCCTTAATTTATGCCACATTTAATTAAATAGAATCCTTTACCTTATATGACTATTTTATTTTTATTGATTCACATCAAAATAATTCAAATTTAAAAAACGTTTTTCATAAACAGAAACTCAAAGCAAATTCAAAGAGAGACAAAGTGCTTCTAATATTATTGATCATCGTCTGAAATTTTCAAGAAAAAAAAAATACAAAGCTACAATCACAGGTATCGATAAACAAACTTGATTCTATTTTTGTATTTCATAAAATATAATTGCGATAATTTCTGAAAAATTAATAACATAATTGCGTAAAAGTCATGAAGTTCAAAAATTGAGATCGTATTGTAAATTTTATCTGTTTCGAATAAAATGTTCTGATCGGTTTTTTTCTCAAATTCGAAGTTATATTTGAAATTCGTTTTGCCGTTTTGTATATAGTAATGAGTTATTATATATAGTACGTATTTGATAATTAGATTTATTTTTATTATTTTGTAGTGTTTTGTAGATTGACAATGGAAATCATACCTGTTCTGGTTAAATACTCTGGTAGATGGACATATAAACAACAATATGAAGATTACATCAGTGATGCGATATTGTTGAGCATAAACGCTTCGTAACCAATTCTACACACTATTGGCTTCACACATTGATTTAGATGTGACCTGCAAAAGCATTCAAATTGAATATGAATTACCTGATATTGCAGGAAAAATACGTATACATAATGACTTGTATATGCATATGCAGCTTTTTTTGGTGTTCACTGAAAGTTACATATTGTTCCAGTAATATGTATATATATTATACCTATGCAGTATGTTTATTTGTTCACTGACAGTTACATATGTTTTCAGATGTATATATTTATAATATACATATGCAGTTTTTTTTTGTGTTCACTGAAAGTTACATATGATTCCAGCTATATGTATATATATTATACCTACGCAGTATGTTTATGTGTTCACTGGCAATTACATACGTTTTTTGTTGTATGTATTTATACAATTGTTGGAAACAAAAATAAAAATTATTGCAGTTCATGTGTGTTTAAATGTCACAATAAGCTTTCATGTAGGAAATACAACAAATGATAAGTTTAAAGATGTATTTAGTCAAAAAAACAATTGCTGAATTTTTTTATTGAGAATTATGTGATTCTAAATTTTGAACTTGTTATTTAACTTGTTATAGTTCAAATGTTGCAATTATTTTACTGAGTTTGATTAATTTAATTTATGATATATGTGTGTGTATTTTACTAAACAAATATGTATATGTATATGCATATCAGAAAAATATATATTAAGACATGATGTGTATGTATTTTACTGAACAAATATATATATATATATATATATATATGCATATGCATATCAGGAAGATATATATTAACCCTTGTACAATACATATGCATTATGGTAAAAATACATTAGCATATATGGTAAAATACATACGCGTATCTGAAAAAAAAATATTCATACTAGTAAAATACATATGCGTTAGTAAAAAATACATATGTTCTATGCATAAAAATATGTCTGCATGTAATAACAAGGAACCATACGTATTTTGAAAAAAAATATATTTACATTAGAAATAAATACAAATGCAAACTGAAATGAACATATATATTAATCATAAATATGTATTGTTCAAAAACACAGTTGCAAATCTGTAAAAATACATATGTCTGTATGTGTATTAGCTAGACAAATACATATGGACATCTTGTAAAAGTACACATGTATTATTGATGGATATATATGCATAATTAAAAAATTCATATGCATTATTCATAAATATTCAGAAACTTACTTATTAATATATGCATTGCAGACAAAAACATATATAAAAGAGTATGAACACGTATGCATATCAGGAAAATTATACTTTCAGACTTGTAAAAAAATACGTTTCATTATTAAAAATACATATATACACTGGAATGAACATGTGTATTATTCATAAATACATATGACTCATAAATCTATATGATATTTTGCTTCAATCCACAATAACTATGCATTGTTCAAAAATATATGTGCAATTCTGTAAAAATACATATGTATATATAATCATAACTGAAAAATACATATGCATTAGATATAAATACATATATAAAATTGGATAGAACATAAGTTCATAAGAACATATTGCTAACATTTACATAAACTAACAATGAAATTATTGAAGTTTAAAGATTAAACATCAAAAATCTTAATATAACACTAAATAAACATTAATATATCATCTTTGAACATTAAAGTAACATATGAAACTTAAGAAATATTCAACATATTATTTATCCACCTAATGTTAATTGTTGTAAACTTCAACAAAATAAAAATACACATCAAAGATCATGCACTTCAGTGTCTTCTGTTATCTCAATTTTTCTATGAGGTCTCATTGGTGCTTCATCATCACTTTATTCCTTTGCTTTTTTTTTTCGAACCATAGACCCACAAAAGTGAAGCATATCTTGTGCGAATAAGATCTGGATCAAAATCAACAAATGGAACACCTTCATAAAAAATAAGGCACTCAACATATGTTACCATATATAAGCCACAATTCCTGCAAATACATATATCAATAAGTAAGAATCTGTCATTGATAGTATGACATCCTATATGTGGTGCAAATTTGGGCAATACTCTTGCCATGTAATATATATACTCATTACTTACAAGCTGCCACTTGGTTGTTGAGGCAAATCCTTCACAACTGAAACATCATTGCTCAATATCTTAGTTATTAAAAATCAAAATACAAACATTGTCATCATCGATCCATATCTTAGTTATCAAACATCAATATACAAACATTATCATCTATATTTTATAAATAAATATAACTAAGCAAAAAATACAAATATTAGCAGTACAAATAAGAAAATACATATCTAGCAGGTAACAAATACATTTCATATGATTCCATGCAAATAAATTACATATGCATTTTATTTATACATAATTTATCCAAAAATTATACTCATCAACAAAAAAAAAGAACATATCATAGTCAAATACATATCTTATCAGTAAAGCTAATAAATATATATCTAACCTGTACCATGTATAATATTTACATGTCAAAACAGTGGTACTTATGTATTTACAATATACATATTATATTTACATTGAAATATATACATATGTATTTCATGAATACATAAATGGTCCAAATTTAACTTACAAGAAAAATATAAAACTAAACATCAATTACAAACCTTATCAGTAACAAATATAAATATCTTACAAATACTTGGGGATACTGGTCATTCAAATCCAAAATAAACTATTCATAAATGAGTAAACTTATAGTCAGTCAAATTGGTCAGAACAGAAATATTTGGGGATATTAGTCATTCAAATCCAAAACTTTCAATCTCTTTGTCAAAAGAGAATTGACTAAGTCTACTGAAAATTTTTGGTGAAGAGCTAGAGTCCAATAACCTCATAAGCATCGAAACAATCCCATGCTTCACTACAATTAGCACATTTTTATCATCTTCGCTTAACAACCCAAGCAACGAGTTTAACACTGAGTTCTCCGACTCATAGTTCCGATTTAAAGCCGAGTTTTTTCACAGAAGAATGTGGAAAAAGAATGCCCCAGAAATTTCAACATACAAAATTAAAAAATAAATAAAAACTCCCCAAAAATAATAACACTGAAGAGTGTGCAAAAAAATACCAAAAATAAATTACATAAAAGAACTTATATGGAAAAGATAACATGAATTAATTGTAAAATTAACTTACCTTAATAGAGGGGATAATGTTTATCAAGAATTTGAGAGAAAAAAATCAGAATTTGAAGAAATAGCCTTAAAAAGTTATATTGGAGAGAATTGAAAATGGTAAAGTAGCATGAAAATAGGGTCAAGTAACTTTATGGGTTAAAGACACGCGCTTTTGAATAAAAAAGATAAAATATTGCTACTTTTGCTATTAGTTGTAATTTTGACAAACTATTGCTATTACTTGTAATTAATGTCTTAGGTTTGCTAATTTGTGTAATTTTTCCTACTTTGAAAGAATTTACGAAGCCCAACACCATTCAATTTTGAAGAAAAGAAAATAACTTACATAAATCATGAATATTTAATAGGTTGTAAAAATCTATATTTTTTCTAATATATATAAGTAAAGGTTTGGGTACTACTAATTTGTCTTCTTGTATGGGTACTATTCTCTTTCTTTTATTTTTACTATTACTATTACTATTACTACTATTATTTCTATTATATACATACATACATATATATATACATACATATATATATATATATATATATATATATATATATATATATATTATTTTTCTAATTTCTATTTCTAATATATTTATTATTATTATATAACATTTATTTATTATTGTATAGAAGAGTGAGTTGGAGGACGACCAAGGACAATATAGTCATTTCACGCTAGTACTCAACACTATTCTAGAAGCCTCATCTCTTTGCTCTCTTTCACCATTTCTAGATATTTATGAATTTTTATTTAAGTTTATTAACATTATAAGTAGAATAATTTTTAAGAACTTATTACAAAATCTAATGCTATCTTTTATGATATTATTTAAATATTACATGTATTAAGTGTATATGTATATTTAAGCTTTACTTATCTCTTATTCTCAAATGTCTATATAAATAAATGAGTTTTGTCATTAATTATTATTTTAAAATAATAATTTAATTACTATATAAATGGATGATAGGAATTTATTATAAAATCTTATTCTTAATTTTCTATATATATAAATGAGTTTTTTCATTAATTGTTATTTTTAAATTATAATTTAATTACAATCTAAATGAATGATTTTTTAGGAATTTATTATAAAATATACCTCTATTTTTATTAATTATTTTTATTACTTATATTAAAATATATCTATAAAACTATGACTCTCTATGATTTTTACTTGTATAAACCGATATTAAAGTTTTATTATTATTAATTAAAAAAATCAATTTTTTTCATTCATTTCATTATTAAACGTCAATAATGTATGCACTTAAGTTAGTATTTGTCACTTATCTTTTTTGTCTAACCAATAATGCTTATTTTTTTCCTGTAGAGATTTGTTATATAATTTTTGTTTTAAAAATCATGATTTGAAGAAGTAAAAAATAAAAAGATTGCAATGTAAAGGCAAACAAACATTTTTAAAAAGTTAAGAGAGAAAGTATATACTATTCAAATTGAGAAAACGTTAATTTTTAAAGTGAATTTGAGGATGTAAATAATTTTTGAGCAATTTGCACAAATTTTGTAACTGTAGAAGTTAATTGCTTTCTCTCACACAACTTTACAATATTACATAAAATTTCATAAAAAGGTAGACGGATACATTATAAAGAGCCGGATATATCTGATCCATGAACAAATAATTTAGAAAATTTGAATTAATCAAATCCTTTAATATAAGGCGAAAATCAAGTAATATATCAGTTTTTGATTAATTTCATTTTATTACTCTTTAGAATAATAAATTCATTTATTTCACTAATATAAGACAGAAATGTATATATCTTGATTATGTAATTTGATGAATTTGATTTTATTATTATTATTTAAATATTAAATTCATTAATTTGATATATCCAACAAAGTAAACCCTTAGATACATGTGTATACAACTGCGCACATATACATTCATATATATCATGAACACGTTCTAACCTCTTAGGTGCATAAAAAATTGATGGACATTGGATGGACACAAATACATTCATATGTATCGTGAACACATACTAACCTATTTTTATTATATTTTATTTTATTATATAGAAAGATGAGTTGAATGACGATCAAGGATAAAAATATCAATTTAGCAATTTCGTAATTTAACAACATAATCTAGCTTCAAGTAGTTTATATTAGATTTCTAAAAAGTTATTCAAGTTTTACTAAATTATATTCTAATGGACACGTGAAAACAAAACATTGAAACAACAAAATATCTTATGAATGTGTAAAAATATGGACTCAATTTTTGTCTTCATATGGTCATTAATCATCACCCTTATTTGAGAATTTTTTTTTTCCAAAAGGTAATATTTAATACCATACACTTTTTTTCTTCTTTTAAATTAATTTGAGATTTAATCTAATTACTTTTTGCAATCGCTTTACTTTATTCATAGCATAACTAATGTGAGTATAAACTATTTATTATTTTAGAAATTAAATAAATTAATTATTTTATAATTTTATTTTTCCTTTAATAAAATAAAATTGAATGAAATTAGTGTGATAAAAACAAACAGTATATGTTAAATTGAAACAAAAATAATAAATAAAAATAATTTATCATGACAAATATCAAGACAAATAAATGAATCAGATGGAATGCTTGAAATTTAAAGTAAACTAAGTAGGTGTTTCGCTATAAATATTATTCACAATATTTCGAAATACATTTTCATTTTATTTCGAAATATTTATTTGGCCATAAATATTTCAAAATAATTTTTCACTATTTTTGGATTTTTGAAAAACACCTCTAAACACCTCAAGAGGTGTTCCACTATTTTTGAATTCACTTTTTGTACTTTTTAATTTATTTATTTTTTAAAAATAATTTTTTATTTTAATTTTTGGAATCTATTTTCATTTTTTATAAATTTTTGACTTTAGAAATACTCATTTCCAAATTTTATGATCAGACGAATCCTAAGTGTATTCCCTAAATTTAAAATCGTAGATCTTCATCTAAATAGAAAATCAAGTCTTTATTTTATTTTATTTTATTTTAAACATTAGAAAATAATTTAAATAGTTCAATTAATATATGTTTGATTTAATTTTGAGTTTTCAAATCAAATTTGATAAAAAAATGTATTGTTGAGTCCAATTAATGTATATTGATAATAGAATATCTTTATATTATCAATGTGGACAGTGGTGCAGCGTTAGGACTGCTCCACCCTTAATTAGAGGTCTCAAATTTGAGCCTTGAGGATGAAGAAAATTCTATTGAAAATGCCACTCTTGCAGTGCGCAATCTAATTAGTCGGGACTTCAATGCGAGTATCAAACACTGAGTGTAATACCAAGAGAAAATACCTTTACATTTTTAAATTGATTAAATCAACATTTAATTAACCATGGTAAATTATTTTCCTTAATTTCTTTATTTTCTTATTTTAAGATACCAATTAATACTTAATATTCTGTTAAAAATAGTATTTCTATCACTAAGGGTGGAGGTAATGTTTATGTACATTCTACCATTCTCAAAACTATTTTGTGAAATTGTATATTGGATATGTTGTTGTATCAATTAAAACTTAATATCATTTTAATAATTAACAATTTTGTACAAGTAACAATTATGTGCAAAGAATAATGAAGAAGTACAAGAACCATGTTTTTAATAAATCTTCCAAAGGAAATAAAAGAGTTAGGATACTGTAGAAAATTCATTAAATACACGATGTGATTTTTGACTTCCTTGAATAAAGTATATTTCACGTATAATTCAATTCAATCTAACAAATAAAATTCTATTTTAAATCGCAATAAATTTATGTCATTATGTGATATTGAAAGCACATTAAACTTTAGATTCTTAGTGTTTTAGAACAGTAAGAAATGAATGTTTTCATAATAGATACCAAAAATACTTGAAAATATTTGTGAGTTAGGTAACTTTACATATAATATTTCAGTTATGCTAAAATTTTAGTTGGTACCAGTAGAATATTTGTCAAAATGCAATATTATATTTTTGTATTAAACTTTTTTAGATATATAAAATAAATATAAAATTTGCAATCAGTTACATTGGGCCCGTTTACGAGCCTTAAAATTATCTAGTATCTATTCTAGTCTATGTAAAGGTTTGGGTACTACTAATTTGTCTTTTAGTGTGGGTACTATTTTCTTCTTTCTTTTTCTTTTACTATTACTATTACTACTATTATTACTATATATATATATATATATATATATATATATATATATATATATATATGTAAATATTGCATTTTAAATAAGTTGTTTAAAATAGTTTTAACAGATGATTAGTAAGTAATTATGTTTCCATAATTTATATGTATTGTAAATCTTTGTAATGATATGTATCAAGTGAAGTTTTGAAATTATGAAGGGATTCGCTTATTGTGTATAATAGATACACGTCTACTTAATAATTATGAGTATTTTTTTAATTATTTTACTATAATATAGTAATAACTACTTTATATAATTAAATGTATGGCCAAAATTAATTTTATTTTTTTATCATTTATGGAACATATGTGAGTATTTACACATCCATTGATAAACTACGTGTAATACCTTGGATTTTCTTTAAGTCGAGTTTCATCTTTAAGAAGAGTAAGGGCTGACTTCCCAAGTGAGAAATATTTTAAACCGTATAGAATTTCCCTAATATCGACTTTTTGTCATGTAGAGAATTGAATTAGATTTCCAACGATACCAATTTCATCCAAATCTGGTATCGGGGTGAGATGTTATGATCATTTTACTGAGAGTTGTCGGAACCGCCTAGGTGCGACGGACAGGTTGACAAACCGTCGCCCGTATCATCGCAACCAAGGCAGTGACTCCCTCTTCTGGCCCAAGTGCAACGGCCAAGACGACAGACCATCAAGCTAGCGACGGACTATCTATTGGACCGTCGTAACTAAGTCAGTGTGGCCTTTTTCTGACCAATGTGCGATGGACGATCCGACGGACCGTCAGACTAGTGACGGACCGTCATAAATCCCGTTCATTATTTTTAAGTCATTTTTAATAGGATCTTTTGGGTTTTTTCCCTTTTAATATCCTGATATATTCAAAACAAAGCAGATAGCCTCATTATCTCCCAAAACATCCAAGAGCTAGGCTTTCTCCCTCAAGAGCAAATCCAAAACCCTTCTTCAAGAAATTCAAGAATTCACCATAGATTCTATAAATTGAGTTGAGATTTGAGTTCCCCAAGACCAAGGCTTCAAGAACCCTCTCTCAAAGAGTAAGAAAAAGATTTTCAAGCAAGCTTGTTCATCTAGTTTCACAATCTAAGGTATGTGGGGTTTTGAACAAGGGTAATCCTTTCACCCTTGTGCCCAAAGGCTTATTTAAACTATAATTTTCTACAATTTATGAGATTTTACATGAAATTGAATTAGAATTTTTCACCCATTGTTATTAATTTTAAGCTTTTGATGTTTCCCATGAATTGAGAGTCTAATGGCATGATTTTAACATATTTTCTTGAGAAATTAAAGCTGGGTTTATAACCTATAATTTTATTCCTTGAGAAGTTAATAGTTGCAATGCTTTGGCAATTGAAGTATATGAGTATGTTGAGATAAACTGATGTAAATTCCATATTTCTATATGATTTATGAATTTATATGTTATCTAATATGCATTTTGATGAGTCTTAACTTGAGATTTGATTATGGGTCATTAAGCCCCACTTGAGATTTGCAATTTCATGAACTCCTGTGCAATAAGCACCCATGATTTGAGTATTCTGAGATTATTGAGAAATGTTTTGACCTAATGGTCATAGAGCTTTAAAATCCACTTCACTACATAAGATTACAGATTTTACAGTTGGATTCTTATTAAACCATGAGATTATTTTTAAAGTAGATTTACAAAGATGAGCGAGATAAACTAAAGGGAGTAGTATTTAGCACCGAGTTGGGTAAGTTACTACAGTTTCATACCCCAGAACTATGTGCCACCATAGGATTGAGATTTATGGGTCCGAGGCCGAGATAAGTGATCTCTGAGTTGAGGTTATACTCCCTGGCAAGAGTATGACGCCTCTCCCCAACGTGAGGTTTCTTCCTTAAGAGGACAAGACGTTGGAATCTATGTAGCTCGCATGGTTTATGTCGGTTAAGAGAACCTCCCTAAAGTATTTTTCCTTGAAATAGAATATTTTCCCAAAGTTTTGAGATAAGTGATTTTCCCTAATAGTAAGATTTTCAAAATAGTTGCTTGAAGTAAAATTTTCCAAGAAGAAAGTAGTTTTCTCTACTAGTAAGAGGTATAGAATTCCAAGTTTCAAGTGTCTTGAGTTAAAAGAGTTCTAAGTTCTTGAGCATTAAAGAAGTTTTACTCTCCATGAGATATATGCATAAGTTTGAAAGTATTGTTTAAAGTTTTCTTTAGTCTTCGAGTAATGAGAATAAGAGAAAAGTTCAGATTTTAAAGCTAAAGTATAATGACTCATGAGATTCGTGTTACATGCTTCACTCTACATGATTTATGAGCTTTATATTGTAGACGTATTCAAGTTATGTGAGTCATTCATATTTGCATGCATGATTTGATTAAAGAGTATGAATATTATTTTCTGTAAATGCATACACCCCCATATACTCAGTATATTCCCAAGTGTTGATCCACATATACGTCTATGTGCTACATTGTCTTATAATGTAGGTTCAGGTGCTCAGTCCCAGCCTCGTCTATGATTTTCGAGTACCTTTGTCTGCCTCTCTACAGTGGTGAGTCCTCATGATTCAAGGACCTATCTTCAGACATTTCAGTATTGTTAGTGGGCATATTATTGCTTTCAATTTAGTTTGAGTCAGTTGGGGACCTATCCCAATAGCTCTCTAGTAGACTTGAGTAGTAGAGGCTTTGTCAGACTAGTTATCAGATTGTTAATATGTTGAGATTTCCAGTTTTATGGTTGTTTGGACCGAGTATTTTCTTCGTATTTCCTATCATTTGATATGACAGTACCAGTGTTTTGTTTATTTCATCTCGAATATGAGTTATTTTATGTAGTAACAGGCTCAAAGGGTTAGCTTGGGGCTACTTGTAGCCTTAAGCACTGTGTGACGTTCCGGGAGGAGATTTCGGGACGTTACACTACGTCTCCCAATATTTTAATTTATATAATTTTGATTAGACATCGAATTCAAGGTATATGAAAAAACTTCACAATGTTTATTCCGTGGTTTTGGATAAGAGCAGAGAAAGTTTGTCTGAAATCAAAATTAAAAATATTTAAATGGAACAAACTTCAAATATAAATTCTCTTTAAATTTAAAATTATTCTTTTCATTTGATTCAAGTACATTATTTAAATAAATACGAAAAAAAAAGTGTATGATCATGAGTTCTGAAGCTATTACATAAAGAAAATTTTAAGAAAAAAACTTCTCCGTAACCTTTTGAAAAAAAAAACAATGGGCCCTAATCTTTAAGATGTCACTTGTTTTTTTAAAAATTTTCAAAGCATAGTCATTAGAATTTTTTGGAACATGGGTTTTTTAAAAAAAAATTCCCCACTCTTTGCATGATGTACAATAAGTTTAAGCTAGACTCTTTGTTAATTGACAAATTAGCCCTTGGTCGTCCTAGTTATGACTCTTTTATATAAAACTAGATAATATATGCTCGTGCTTAGCACGGGCCCAACATGTGGGGGCATAAAGTTGCAAAGGAAAGAGAAGCAATAACTAAAGAAATTTTATACGATGGAAAGAGAATCATAGACTAAATAAATCTTATCCATGAAATTGAAGATGAAAAACCATCATGTATTCAAGTCCACTGAAAGCAACCCAGAATCAACACTAAGAAAAGTACTATAAAGGCAATGTTTTGTTTTAAATAATGCATAACAAATTTGAATACTGAAGCATATATACTTGAGAGTAAACCATTTACATAGATAAGCAAAGGGATCTTTCCATTATTCACTTTTAGTGGATAAGAACCTAAGAAGAGTAGCATATTCAAAAGATGACCGTTAACAATATTTACATAAAGAATCAAATCATATTTCACACATAAGAATTCATTGTATGCACGCTGCAAATCTTCAAAAGCTAACAAGTTATCAATTTTTACCTGTAAGCAGGGTAAGAATCTTATCACCTTCACATTCTCACAATGGGAACGAACTATATAAACGATATCCTTGAACCAATCAAAATCTTCACACTATGTGTCATTTAGTCCTCGTCGATTTCGTTTAGTGTTTTTGCAAACGGAGATCACATTCTTTAGAATATGCAACAAAGCTACTTGTTATCTTAATCAAATCAGTGGATATAACCTATAGGTTGTAGTACATTAAGAACAACATTAGTTAGTAAAAGTAATTTACTGTAAAATAATGCTCATGAAAAATCTCAAAGTAAGTGGATAGAATGACATTCTAAAAAGAGGTAGCTACAACAAATTATGAATGGAATAAGCATTTTAAGTGATTATAATGTTCATTTGTATGCCTAAATAAATTTTTGAAGTTAAAACCTAAGTATACACCAAATTAAAGCGTATAACAATCATCATAGATCTCCTACCATCAAAATAGAGTTGAGACCATATAGAAAACAAGGCACTAATAAAATTGCTCCATCCAAGAATACAAAAAAAATTAAGATCTGAAAGTTCAACTTCTACATAATCAACACTCGTGAACTTCAAATTACATGCGAAGATTAATTATTTAAAATTTACTTTTTAGAATCAAACAATAATTGCATCACAAAAATTGGTAAAAGATGATTTCATCATTTTTCTTAGTGTACCAAAATAAGCTACTGCTTATTCTTGCCCATTGAAATAGTCAAGTTTTTAGGAAAAAATATAACTCTATTAGTGGTGTGGAGAACTTTTCAATTACAAAGTCAATAACATCTACATACGTAATACATAATTTGATTGTTACTATAGTCCATGAAAAATGCAATTACAATTCACTTGTTTAATACTAAAATGTTAATACCTACAAAAAAAATTCAAAATTAAACAAAAAATAGAGGAATGACGAATAAAATGGAGAACCGAAGAAACTTTATCGGTTAGCTAAAAGTGATGATAATGTTATATGCTAAGAATCGATTACAGAAGTTTAACACAAATATAGTTCGAAACAATGGACCATTTATTTAAAAGCATGAACAGAAGGCATGTTCTGTCAATGAAACCAAACATCTACACTTGAAAGCAAATAGCAGACCATATTATAAAGAAAATTAGAGCGGATTACAATGACGCCACCTAAAGAGCATGGCTTTTCAGTTCTTACAAGTAATGCAACAGGGAACAATATCGCCAAATGAATCAGAACGATGAATATTTGTTTGATGCAGCACAATATTTACTTAAGCATAAAAACAAAGGCATATCTTTTCTGGTACAATGAAAAAACAAACACATGTATATACATACTTTGTCTAAAATCACATATCCCTATTAGTATGGAACCATGAGAGCAACTGCAATTCAATTAAAAGTAATATAAAACCAACAGATAGATGTTCGATACATGTAGATACCTAATAAATGTTCAGCTATCAAGTCTTGCATCACTTGCAGCAAATTGAGAGCCATATGGTCTCCCACCAATTAAAATTTTTCTAACATTATCAGTAGTGTTCCGTCTTTAATTGCTCCTTCTCTCACATATTTTTTGTCTCGATTAGGACCAAAGTTTCATTGGTGATCTAAATTATCCCTTGATTAGTCGTGAGCATACAAAATATCGTTCTTATAACTCGATGTTAACCCATTAACATAGACAAATACATATTAACAGAATACAACTTAACCAAAACGTATATACTAACATGAGCCGAACATGACATTAATCTTTTCATTGTTCTTTTGAAAATGAAGAGACAACAAGAAAATTAAAGAGATTTAATCTGATCTAAAAAGATAGCAACAACCTAAAGATAAATGTGCATACAATAAGTACAGAGGTTACTTTGTCGTAAACACCCTTCAGAACAAACTAAATTAAGTTATAATTGTTGAGATATAGATAGATATTAGGTTCTAGATGATCTGTCTAATTAATTTTAACCTACAAAGAAACAATGGAAATCTTTTTCAAAATTAGGGTAGTACCTCTATACGACTAGTCAGACAAACAAAGACATGTCTGCAAACATTTCAACCACAAGGCTTATGCATTCAATGATCAATACCTACTTCATAACTTGTATCACTTAGTAGTAGTTCTAGAGCTCCATATGAAAGTGTAACAACTCGACTTGAAAGAGGATGTTCTTTTTTTCAGGATTGTGAGTAGTTTCCAAATGCAAAATTGACATATCATCTCATTTTAATCAATCAATAAAGTAATTCGTTAATATCTCTGTGCAAAATAGCCCTCCCATGGCAATGCTACTGCCCTGCAGGCAACTGTTGCATGCAATAATTTTCTGAAATAGGAAAAACACTTTCAAAATAGGCAAATACAATGGCAAACATCAAACATAATCACTATTGAAATTTAATCTCAAATGATACGTCTCTTTTTCATTACTGGATAGCTTTTCATCAAATCCTCAACAGAAAGTGGGTATTGTCACTACTGTTTTCCATCAAATCTCCTTGTTTATGCATATAAAAATACCAAAATAACACCAATTGAAATGTACTACATTCAAGATGAACCAATGTGATAATTTTGAGAAGAATATTTCAAAATATGTTCATCGGACTGATTTTGACAACAGCTGAAACGTTAATCATATGAAAACTTATGTAATCACACAACGAACATAAGACTTGTACAATTACCGAATGAAAGTTCAAGTAGTGTAGTTATTTTAGAAAAAACTTACCGATGAAAGCGTAAAGGGAACTCGTCTCTAGGTAAATTCCAAATTTATGCACACATTCCTTGGCCTCTAGAATTTTTCCCCAATTCCTCAACTTGATTATTTCTTGGTTCTAATGAATCAAAAAAAGGCAAATCTTGAATTATAGAGTCAAAAAGAGGGAATGAGATATAAACAATTGCTAAGATTTGCCTAATAATAAACAAACACAAGTAAATTAGCTTGTACACTATTATTTTCTTGAGGATAAATCTGAGGACATTCACATCAGCCATAAATTTCAGCCATAAAATTGGGAGAGAGAAGTCTGAAGAAAATAGAAAGCATTTTGTTGCAAATAAAGAACATACCTGAATTGATACTATTGAAAATTAGAACAAGAGGAATGGAGGAACTGTTATTCTAGATTTTCACTCTATTGAAAATTCTTTGTTCGGGGTGAAAGACTGTAACAAATGTTTCTAAAGAGGTTGAACATTGTGTACTATTTGCTAGCCATAAAAATTATCCTTGGTCGTCCATTGCTTATCTTTCTATATGATAGTAATTGGATTGAAGCAAGTAATTTGATTTACATATCAAATCCTAACATTCAACAAAAGATCCAAACCTCTAAGACATAAAATAGAAAACTTCTAAGCCCGACCTCCACGAATCCTCCTTCCAAGCTTGAAATGGTGAGACATCTTCACTCCTCCTGTTGCTGTGCTAGACTTTATTGCAACCTTGCTAGCTAGCTGCTTCCTTGGAGCCTCGACTTGTGGGTAGTTTGCTTAGTACGAGATTGTATACAAATTATATATAAAAGAAATAAATAGTAGATCTAGAAATGATTGGCTGTGGTGAGGAACTGTGGATAGGTAAATATCAGTCAAACATAATGACCATTTATAGAAACATATTAAAGAACTTAATGAAGCATAAACATTAGGTAGCTTAACACCCAATGGAAAAATCCCAAGCCCCCAATAAAAAATACCTTAAATTCCAAACGCCACTGGAGTAATAATCAGGTGGCCTTATAGGTCTACAACTGCTAGGTTGAGAGAAAAGGATATCCCTTTGTCATCGCCATCTAGTAAGGGCATGGGATATTAGGTGAGAACCAATATTATTCAAGATGGATGAATATGTACCTTTTAGAAATGTAACACCAAAATCTATGACCTTACTGGATGAAATTTGCAATCCTTTTAGATTTTTCAGGCCTGAAATATAAACATAAAACTTTATCACCAGGAAATATGAATACAAAATAATTCAGCACAAATATTTGTAAGTAAAAAGTTCGCTAACTTTTCCTCTCAATCTCATGAAAAGTCTACTTTTTGTGCATGATGTGTTATGTCAAGTGATCATTAATTTTCACCATTACAAAGAAAGTAAATTAAAGAGCAGTAACACTGGTCTCCAAGGTTTGCATCCACTTCATTAATCATGAGGCAGTAGTGCAATATTGTAAGTGCACAATTTGTGTTATCGCAAGGATTGATACCAAAAAAATAGGACAGGGAGCATTGTCGAGGGATATCAAGCAGTTTGTCCAAACAAATTTGTCTTTATCTTCTATTCAAAGTAGCTTTAGTATATGATATTGTTGTTATATCCAAAAAGGCCCGTTTCTGGTCGGAAAAAAATAAGTACTCTCATAAACAAATCATAATAGTTGATGTGAAATATCAAAATCACTATACTACTATCATTATATGGATTAAGAAAGAATATCTTTGGCACTTGTAATACCTGTACTTTTCCTAGCTTGAAAATTTTTCTCAAGAATGTTAGAAGCTTTCTTTGAAAGATGAATATACTTTTGTACATGTAGTATTTTTAAGATTTTCATATTTTTTCATGTGGGAAATTCAATAAGCTTTCCATCGATACCAAATTCGCCCAAATTCGACACCTGGGTAAAGAGTTAGAGCCTTTTTAGTGATACAGTGTATCACATAAGCCTTCAACGCGTCGCGAAGATAGTCAAATGACAATTGTCAATTTCCAGTGTTGCTCCGCGATAGTGGAGCATCGCGCCAAAATTTCAGGTCGTAGACAAGGTGGTAACGCGATAGCTCCACGTCGCACCACCGTGCAATTTCTCATTTGTCACTTTCCAGTGACTTGGCGCGATAGTGGCACGTCGCTCCAAGGATGAAAATCGAAAAATTTTGTCAGAAATTAAATACGTGTTCTAGGGTTAAAAGGGTCAATTTTCCACCCTATATAAGCCTTATAACATGAGATTTGACCATAATTCAGCAACTTATACTCAATTACTCTAAAAAACTCTCAAGAACAAGCCCTAGGATTTTCATAGAAGGTTCAATTCCAAGGGAATTCACCGTCAAATTTCAAGAATATCTCTGTCAATCTTCATAGAATCACAATCTAAGGTATGCGTAGTGTTCATTCATGGACTCCTTTCGTCCATGAAGCCTAAGAATCTCTTTTCTAAGTTTAAGTCTATGGATTTCTTTATGAATTTCATATTGGGTTTATTTTGTTTATGTTGAGAATGATCAATTGAATTCAAATCAATGTTGGGTGATCAATTTTATGTGGAATTGATTTGTATAGATGTATATTCATGTGAACCTATGAATAAACCGTAGGATGATGAAATTAGAGATGAATCATGATGATTAATTGTTGTATAATGTTGTCTACATGTGCTATGCCTACCATGTGTTTGATTAAATGCCTAGATGAAGGAACAATGCCCAACTAGTATGATATCATGGAACCCCCATGTATGTACAAGCTTATGCATATCACATGTTTAGTGAAGTGCTTCAATATATGATTTATGAATTGTGTTGTTGGTCATGTGTTCAAGTAAGCCATGCTATGTCAGTTTCTTCTCATTGAGTCTTGGGGGTACTTGTACCCAAACATTTAGCTGTGTTCCTAGAGCCATGTCATGTTTTCACGATCTCCTCAGTCAAGCTATGATCCATAGAACTCAGTCAGTCATGTAACTCAGAAAATCTCAGAAATCTCAATAATCTCAGTAGTTTAGTAATCTCAGTGATCTTAGTACTCAGTAATCTCAGTAACCTCAGTATTCCCAGTCAATCTTAGTAACTTCAATATTCTAAGTCAGTTCTTAGAACTCAGTACATTCCGTCAGTCAACGAAACTCAGTAAATTCAGTTTAGCTCCGCTAAACAATACCACTAGTATCAGTTCAGTTCAGTTAATTAGTTCAGCTTAATTAATCAGTTCAGTATCTTTCAGATAGGAGTAGGATTCAGCACCGAGCGAGCCTAGGGATGGGGACTCACCCGCTAGATAAAACTGAGATCCCTAGAAGCAATCCCTAAGTTCCAGAACTACGTAGCCAGCGTAGGTACGAGATGTCAGCCGTTAGATAAGACTGATATACTCAAGGATCACCCATTAGTGCATTTAAATGCATAAGACTGATCCCAGGGGTCACCCACTAGATTAGGACTGACTCCACAGCAGTTGTCTTTACCAGTGGCGTGGTACTGACACCCTTCCAGTCGGGGTTAAAGGTTGGACCCTAGTTAGCTTAGTATGAGGCATGTCGGTTAGATGAATACATCCCACATTTTCAGTTACAGAATCAGGACTGTAAGATACAGTCAATTCAGCTCAGTAGTATAGATTTAGGACTGTCAGATACAGTCAGTCCTTATCATTATAAATAGACTCCGGTATCACTCATTAGACAGGACTGATCTCAACTATGGTCAATCAGTAACGATATCATCATATTTAGAGATCACCCGCCAGATAGGACTGATCTCAGATTCAGTTACCCAGATATAGTACGGAACTCGGCTAATTTCATCAGATTAAGGACTATCAGATACAGTCACTCATGTTATCAGTTATATCAATTATCAAAGCTCATGTTATCAGTATTCAGCTTCAGGACTGTTAGACACAGTCAATCAGACCAATTCTTCATAATCAGGACTGTCAGAAATAGTTATTTATGTATCAGTAACATAGTATCAGCCCCTCAGATATCAGTAATTCCATGTTATTAGTAAACTTAGTAGTCAGAACTTAGCATTCAGTCCTATCACGATGTCAATTACAGTTATGTATGCATGCATGTATTCTCACGTTCATGTTAGTCAGTCAGTTAGTATTGTTCATGCATATAAACCTATTGCATTCAGCCTACCTCACTTATATATCAGTATATTCAAAGTACTGACGCATTTGTGTTATGGTGTCTTATACCATAGGTTTAGAAATACGATCTCCAAAGCATCAGTAACATCTCGATTCAGCAGTCAGAGTCAGATGCGAGTCCTCATCCTTCGAGGACATGATGATTACATTATTATTTCAGTTTTTAGTTTATTTCAGTAGATGGAGTTAGTTGGGGACATGTCCCATCAACTCCTTATTCAGTTCAGTTTAGAGCCTTTCAGACTATAGCATGTCAGACAGTTATTTCAGATTTGCTTTGGTATTGTTATACCGTTGTCAGACATTGTTTTATCAGGTGTTTATCCAGTTTGAACCTTATGGCTTTTCAGTACATGTTTCCACATTTATACAGTATATTATGCAGTGATTAGATACAGATATCAGTCATGAGTTAGCTTGCGGTCCTTCGGGGTCATGGGCACCGTGTGGCGTCCCGAGTACCAGATTCAGGGCGTTACAGCATTTCATATGTAGATTTAAACATGGAAAATAAGAAATTCATCATTAAAAAGATAACTTTCGCATTTAAAAAAAAAAAAAAGATAACTTTCCCATAACCTGTTAATATTGGAATTTTCTAATCCTCACCACTCCTGTCTTAATATAAATAGAAGCACCAATCCAAAAGAAACTCGCATACTTAAAGACCTGTTAATTTTTTCCATTTTGATAAAGTATATGCATTGATAGA
The DNA here is from genome assembly GCF_002878395.1 of Capsicum annuum. NCBI lineage: Eukaryota > Viridiplantae > Streptophyta > Magnoliopsida > Solanales > Solanaceae > Capsicum > Capsicum annuum. The sequence continues at coordinate 59,026,437 of NC_061113.1, read as the reverse complement.
GATTCATTTTTTTCCAATTTGATAAGTATAGGCATCAATAGCCTTCAAAGAACAAACAATTCATTGTGATTGACAATGGAAAAGGAGACTCAAGACTTTCAATTCGTTAAGTAAAGCTTCCAAAATCCAAATAATCATCAATTTTTCAGTAGCAGACACATATTAAGGCTTGATTGCTGCCCACCGTTTGTCGAATTCTTTTCCGAATTTACTGCCTTCTAATTCACATAGATATAGGCTATCTATATAGCAGAACAAGGCAGGCATACCCGCAAGAGGTTTCATATCCGAATCCATGATGCAGTTGCAACAATTGATGTTAAGAGATTCAAGCTTGGCTAGACCTGCCACAAGTAAAAATCTTTGGATCAATTTCAGTATATGTATCATAGAAACCTAGGGAGGATATCATGGTTTTGCTAAGATAAATATAGTAAGTGTGTTTAGCACAGCCGGTGCAGTCCATAGAGAATAATGCGCTTGAGTAAATTATCTACTTTCTGCTATACTTCTCGCACTGATGAGTGCACATAAAGGGGTAGAATTCTGTTATAGTTGTGTTATTATCATTAATCATTTGCAAGTAATTTCAGTGAAATTGTTATTTGAGAAATCACTTCTGTGTTGTGAGATGTAGGCAAATTGTAAACTCAAGCATTAGAAGAAAAAACAAAATATATCGAAGGAGACTACTTGATTAGTAAAGGATATATTTTAAGTCAAGTGGCGACAAGTAATGAAGATTCAAGCAAGAGATATGGTAATTAGATTTCGGAGCAACAATTTGTCAATCAAGAATCACGTGACTCAACTTCAACAGAGCACAACTCTCAATCAATAAGGAACGTGATCATACTTCTTAAAGAGTAAAATACCTGCAGACTCTCGAGATATCCATAAGAAACATGTAGAAAAGCTAACGTCAGCAATTTTATATTACCATCATAAAGTCAGTTATTTTGCAGTTCACCACATCTTGCACATCCAATATTAGTCACATACATCATATATAAAAAAATAAGAAGCTTTTGTGATTGAGTTAGGTTCATGATCCATTTTTATCATGGTATCAAAGCAGGGAGAGATCGCATGATCGAATCTCACCACCACCTATTATCATAAAAAAAAAAATTTCCACACGTTTGAGCCATGAAGAAAAGAATTAGACATTCACATGAGGCGGAGTGTCGCGAATATAATGAAGTTAATAAAGTGTACTCTTTAATAGCTTAATATTTAGACAGATGGTCACACACCATATGTCTAGCCCAGGTGTGAGGAAGGCAGGGCTGAAGAGTCCCACATTGTGGATATAAAAGGATGGGTGATCTCCTTATATTGAATTGGCAATCTTCCCTTCTCCAGCTAGCTTTTGGGGTTGAGTTAGGCCCAAGATCCATTACTTTACCATTTTAAATTATATTTGATATTTTATTAATTGATAAATGGGAGGGACTACCCTACACAAGATATATCCAACTGCTTTCAGACTCTCACCAAAAATCCTATATGATCCATCTATACACACAGAAATAATGCCTAATGTTACAAAAAAATGGAGCTTAAACTGTCATACACGAAGTTTAGCCATTCTTAGTATTGGAAGAAAGAATTTCAACAGCCAAAGTAAAACCATAAAATTTTCATGGAAAGTATGATTGCAACAAAACTTTGGATTTTCAAACACTTAGAAATAGTTGGGTAATTTTAGTAACCCAACCTTTACTTATATATAGTAGTAAATAAAATGGTTACACATGCATATGATTTTTTTCTTATTTTTATTATTTTTGTCTTCATTTTTATTGTGCAATAAAATGGTTACACATGCATATTGCGTTTTCCTTATATTTATTAATTTGGTCCTCATTTTTATGGTGCAATAAAATGATTACACATGCATATTTTTTTTCTTATATTTATTAGTTTTTTCCTCATGTATTATTTTAATAATATTTTTATTTAGACCTTTGTAATTGAATTATGTATGGTAGTAATTTTTTATAAAATTTTTTGGTCCCTTATTAAATTACTTATTTTTTATACCCAAGGGTATTTCAGTAATTTTATATTTCAATAAAATGATTAGACACGCATATTGCTTTTTTCTTATATTTATTAGTTTTGTCCTCATTTTTATGGTGCAATAAAATGGTTACACATGCTTTTATTTTTTTTATTATATTTATTAGTTTTGTCCTCATGTATTATTTTAATAATATTTTTATTTAGACCTTTATAATTGAATTATATATGATAGTAATTTTTTATAAATATCTTTTTGTTCCTTATTAAATGACTACCAAGGGTATTTCAGTAATTTTATGGTGCAATAAATATTTTGAAATCGTCATATGTCTCCCAACTTATATATTTGAAACTTTCAAATAAGACGTGCATCATGTACTTTTTCAGGAATATCCAAATGAAAGACGTGTTGCCAACTGTAGTTGCAACAATCTAAGTAGATTTTTATCGACTTATATAATTACTTTTGTATTGGTTGGACCAGTCTAGCAATAATCCACACTAAATGTATATATTATGTTAACATTGGTTCATTGTACTACGTTTCTTTTTTTTACTCTTATACTAAATAATTAAAACAATTAGAAAATAATCTTTCCCAAAGTTGAATCTCTTTTGTACATTAGTGTTGCTAAAATGTTTGTGCCTTGCACGGGCACGGGTATCTAGTCTCTTATATATAAATGAAGGTTGATGTACTACTAATTTGTCTTTTTGTTTCTACTTACTATTACTACTACTGCTGCTGCTCCTACTGCTACTAGCAACTGCTACTGCTAGTAGTAGTAGTAGTTGTTGTTGTTATAATTATATTCATTTTTTTTTACTATTACTATTACTACTACTATAATTATTATATTATTATTATTATTATTATTATTGTTATTATTACTATTACTTCCTCCGTTTAAAAAAGAATGACTTACTTTGACTTGGCACAAAGTTTAAGAAAATAAAGAAGACTTTTAAATCATATGGCCTTAAATTAAAGTTGTGTCAAATGTATCAAAATGTCCTTTAGTCTTGTGATCCTAAACATGCCATGTGGAAAGTTGAAATTAAAATATTGCCAAAAAAAGAAATGGGTCATTCTTTTTAAACGAATTAAAAAGAAAAGTAGGTCATTCTTTTTTAAACGGAGGGAGTATTACTATTATTACTTTACTACTATTAAATGGTTACACATGCATATTGTTTTTATCTTAGATTTATTAGTTTTGTCCTCATGTATTATTTTAATAATATTTTTATTTAGACCTTTGTAATTTAATTATACGTGATACTATTTTTTTTATAAATATCTTTTTGCTTCTTATTAAATGACTACCAAGGGTATTTCGATAGTTTTATGATGCAATAAAATGGTTACACACGCATAGTACTTTTTCCTTATATTTATTAGTTTGTCCTTATTTTTATGGTGCAATAAAATAGTTACACATGCATATTACTTTTTCTAATATTTATTAGTTTTGTCCTCATATATTATTTTAATAATATTTTTATTTAGACCTTTGTAATTGAATTATATATGGTACTATTTTTGTATAAATATCTTTTTATTCCTTATTAACTGACTACCAAGGGTATTTCGATAATTTTATGGTGCAATAAAATGATTACACATGCAAATTATTTTTTTCTTATATTTATTAGTTTTTTCCTCATGTATTATTTTAATAATATTTTTATTTAGAACGTTGTAATTGAATTATATATGGTAGTAATTATATCTTTTTGTTTCTTATTAAATTACTTGATTTTTATACCCCAAGAGTATTTCGATAATTTTATGGTGCAATAAAATGGTTACACATGCATATTTCTTTTTCCTTATATTTATTAGTTTTGTCCTCATTTTTTTGGTGGAATAAAATAGTTACACATGTATATTATTTATTTATTATATTTATTAGTTTTGCTCTCATGTACTATTTTAATAATATTTTTATTTAGACCTTTGTAATTGAATTATACATTGCAGTAATTTTTTATAAATATCTTTTTGTTCCTTATTAAATGACTACCAAGGGTATTTCGGTGATTTTATGGTGCAATAAATATTTCGAAATTGATGTATGTCTCCTTAACTTATATATTTGAAACTTTCAAATGAGACGTTCATCATGTACTTTTTCATGAATGTCCAAACAAAAAACGTGACACCAGCTGTAGTTGCAACAATCTAACTAGATTTTTATCCACTTATATAATCACGTTTGTATTGATTGGACCAGTATAGCAAGCTCAATTTTGTTCCACACTGAATGTATATATTATGTTAACATCGGTTCATTATACTACATTTCTTTTCTTTTACTCCTATACTAAACAATCAAAATAAGTAGGGAATAATCTTCCTCAAAGTTTGATCTCTTTTGCATATTAGTGTTGTCAAAATGTTTGTGCCTTGCACAGCCGTGGGTATCTAGTCTATATATATATAAAAGCAAAACTAAAAGCAAGACAAGCTGCCAAGTGGCAGGATATTAAAAAGTCACATGGCAATTTTTAGGACATAACATACTAATATTGTAATAAAAATTTTAAATTAAAAAATATTAAATATTTGAATCAAAAGATTAAAAATATTTCAATTTGAAAATACTATGCTTTTTAAAAAAAATATTTTTCATTAGCTTAAAACTAGGAACTTAAAATTATCTTTTTCAATGTCATAAAATATATTTAAATATTATATAAAATATAATAATACTAACACTAATAAAAATAATAATATATTTTTATAAAAAACGTAGCAGCAACACTTTTAATATTTTTGAAAAACATAATAGTAGTATTAGTAATGATAATTGAAGTGGTGGGAATAATAATAATAATAATAATAATAATAATAATAATAATAATAATAATCTCTCTCTCTATATATATATATATTAGAACTTGATTTTATATTAAAGAAATAATCATAATTACTAAATAAATTAATTATAGTTTTAGCAGTACCAATATGCTGTTCCGGTAAGTAGTAGTTGTAGCAATAATAAGATAATAATAACAATTTTATAGATTATAGGATAAGTATGAATTTTATTTGAAAAAATCTAAGGATAAGGATTAAAAAACAAATTGATCTTCTTATGAAAAGATATGATATGATATGATATGATGTTTAAATTTGAATTTGTAGTGGAATTGAATTCTAATTTCTTAACTTCTCATATGTTCATAGTAATAATATTATTATTATAAATATACATCTATATCTATATTCTATATTCTATATATATATATATATATATATATATATATATATATATATATATATATATATAAAAGCAAAACATAAGCAAGACAAGATGCCACGTGTCAAGCTATTAAAATAGCTATGAGGCAATTTTTAAGACAATATCTATATATATATATATAAAAGCAAAACATAAGGAAGACAAGATGTCACGTGTCAAACTATTAAAATATCCATGTGGCAATTTTTAAGATAATATTAAAAAATATTTTAAGAAAAAAATTAAAAATACTGTAATAAAAATTTTGAATTGAAAAATTAATTATTTCAATTTGAATAAATTTTCCTTTTACAATTTTTTTTGATTATCTTAAAAATAGAAACTAATAATTAAAGAGTTCTAATAGATATATACTCTTTCAAACTTATCTCTTATAAAATTTAAATGTTATAAAATATATTAAATATAATTTATTTACATATTAGGGAATCTATATATATAATAATAATTAGTTGTAGTAGTGTTGGCAATTGTAGTAATAGTACGTACATAGTACATCGAACAATAATAATAATAATAATAATAATAATAATAATAATAATAATAATAATGATGATGATGATGATGATGATGATGAAGATGATGATGATGATGATGATAATAATAATAATAAAAATCTATATATATATAAAAGCAAAACATAAGCAAGACAAGATGTCATGTATCAAGCTATTAAAATAGCCATGTGGCAATTTTTAAGATAATATTAAAAAATATTTTAAGAAAAAGTTAAAAATACTGTAATAAAAATATTGAATTAAAAAATTAAGTATTTGAATTGCAATAAATTATCTTTTTACAAAAAAAAAAATATTTTTATTATCTTAAAAATAGAAACTAATAATTAAAGAGTTCTAATAGATATATACTATTTCAAACTTATCTCTTATAAAATTTAAATGTTATAAAATATATTAAATATAATTTATTTACATATTAGGGAATCTATATCTATAATAATACTTAGTTGTAGCAGTGTGGGCAATCATAGTAATAGTACGTACATAGTATGTAGAACAACAACAACAACAACAACAACAACAACAATAATAATAATAATAATGGCAATAGTAGTACATACGTTTTGATTTCAAATAATTTTGTAATTTAAATATAATATTAGAAGATAAATATGCATTACATTTAAAAAATTAAAGAATTATTTTTAGTTGTAGCAGGGAATCTATATCTATAATAATAATAATTAGTTGTAGTAGTGTTGGCAATTGTAGAAATAGTACATACATAGTATGTAGAACAATAATAATAATAATAATAATAATCATAATAATAATAATAATAATAATAATAATAATAATAATAATAATAATAATCTCTATATATATATAAAAGCAAAACATAAGCAAGAGAAGATGTCACGTGTCAAGCTATTAAAATAGCCATGTGGCAATTTTTAAGACAGCATTAAAAAATATTTTAAGAAAAATTTAAAAATACTGTAATAAAAATATTGAATTGAAAAATTAAGTATTTGAATTGCAATAATTATCCTCTTACAAAAAAAAAAGATTTTTATTATCTTAAAAATAGAAACTAATAATTAAAGAGTTCTAATAGATATATACTACTTCAAACTTATCTTTTATAAAACTTAAATGTTATAAAATATATTAAATATAATTTATTTACATATTAGGGAATCTATATCTATAATAATAATTAGTTGTAGTAGTGTTGGCAATTGTAATAATAGTACGTACATAGTATGTAGAACAACGACAACGACAACGACAACGACAATGACAACGACAACGACAACGACAACGACGACAATAACAACAACAACAACAACAACAATGTCAATAGTAGTACATACGTAAATGGTAAATAATATGGTTTGATTTCAAATAATTTTTAATCTAAATATAATATTAGAAGATAAATATGCATTATATTTAAAAAACTAAAGAATTATTTTTAGTTGTAGTTGGGAATCTATATCTATAATAATAATTAGTCGTAGTAGTGTTGGCAATTGTAGAAATAGTACGTATATAGTATGTAGAACAATAATAATAATAATAATAATAATAATAATAATAAAACAAAAATAACAATAGTAGTACGTAGGTAAATGGTAAATAATATGATTTGATTTCAAATAATTTTTTAATCTAAATATAATATTAGAAGACAAATATGCATTATATTTAAAAAATTAAAGATAATGAAGAACTTAACTTCTTTCAACAAATTGAAATATTATTTGAATTTGAATGAAAGTTGAAATGGAATGTTATCTCATCTCTTAGTATTTATCCTAATCTAATTTGAATTTGAATTTAAAATTAAGTTATTCCAAATCTTTATCTTTATCTCAACTGCAATTCAAAAATTATTTCACCACTATAAATAGTTTTATATGTTTTACAATTGATGATGATCTAGGTTTTCGGATGAATTTTTCTTTTGATTTATTGATTGGCCTCATTTTTTTTCAATTGATGTTGTTAATTGTTTTTTCTTTATTTTGATAACCACCTTATCAAGTTTTCTCAGTTAATGGCTACTGCTAAAGTTTTCTCAGTTAATGGCTACTGCTCGATGCTACTGCAGATTGTTTGAATTAGCTTTCATGCGTGTGAATATGTTTTTTCTTTTGAATTAGCTTCCTGCACTTTCACGTTTTTCACCTTTTTGGGGGGGGTTTTAACATTTTTATTTATTATATAGAGATTAGTGATAACCGTATTGCAGGCTATTTTTTTTAGTATATCCATCTCTGAATTCAAGTAAGTAAATATTTATTTTGATGTTGAATTTCAATTTTAAAAATAATTAAATTGAAATAAAGTTCTATCTTCTTAACCTCTCTTATATATACTGCTATATTGATATATAATTTTAAATTTCTTTCTCCTTTGTTTTAAGGTTGAATTCAAAGAAAAAAAGTTGTAAAAGGATGAATACGAGATGAGAAAAGAGGGGTTTTACACGTCTTAATATTTCTATTTTTGCAAGAAATTAATCTACTCAATGTGTGTTTTCACTTTTTATAGGCTTTTCTTTGATAATTAATTAAGGAAAAGGATAATGAGAATGTTGTAAACCAAATGAGAAAACATATAATGATGAAAATTTATTGATATTTACATTTTTTAACTCTACAATTATGGGAAAATTCACGTTTAGAAAACATTTGAAGAAAAAGAATTATAACAACAGAACCAAATAGAATATAATTTTAAGAATATTGCTACATGCATCTGAATATGCATGGCACTATTATTTGAAGTGTTATGGAAAAGTATATAAGAAAGCATTTTGTTTCAATCATTTGAATTTAATTGGCACGTCTTCTGATTTTTTGTATAATAGCATGAGAAAATGGTCTGTTACCCCCCAACCTTTAGTCGAAATCCCAACTATACACTCCATCTTTAATGTGGCCTATTACACCCCTGAACTTATTTTTACCGAATTTATTAACCCCAGTTGCTGACGTGTCACTGAACGTGACTACACACGCCCAAAGGTGCGTCAGTTGACTTTTTTTTCACTTTAAAATCATTATTTTTTTATTGCCGCGCCATTATTTTTAATAATTATTATTTTTTCTTAATAAATATTGGCTTTTTCTTCTATTTTTCTTCTTCAATGGCTTCTTCTTCTCCTTCTTCTTCTTTTTCTTCTTTTTCTATTCTTCTTCTTCAATGCCTTCAATGGTGCAACTTCAATGGTGAAATGCCGATGGACAGTGACGGCGCCGGAAAATTCAAAATTCCGTCGACTTTTTTTTGATGAATTTCACGTAATTCGATTCAACATTTTGATTCAACACGTTGATTCAACATTCGATTCAGCTTCACGTAATCAATGACATTCGACTTTTTTTATTCAACATTCTCACATAATTCTAGTTCCTGGATGCCATTGAAGAAGAAGAAGAAGAAGAAATGACATTAATGAGTTCTCACTTGAACTAAGAATTTCAATTCAAAAAACGTGAAAAAAATTAAGAACTTGAATTCTTGAATGAGGAGATGAGGAAGATGATAAATTAATCTTGAATGCCATTGATTAGTTCTTGGATGCTATTGAAGAAGAAATGTCATTGAACCCGAATTAACTTGAAAAAATTTAAGAACTTGAATTCTTGAATGGGGAGATGATGAAGATGATAAATTAATCTTGAATGCCATTGATGAGTTCTTGGATGCTATTGATGAAGAAATATCATTGATGGGTTCTTGGATGCCATTGAAGAAGAAGAAGGAAAAATAATAATTGTCATTGATGGGTTCTTGGGTGCCATTGAAGAAGAAGAAGAATTGGAGAAGAAGAAGAAGAAGAAGAAGAAGAAGAAGAAGAAGAAGAAAAAGAAGAAGAAAGAAAAATAATAATTAGGAAATAATAATGTTAAATTATTATTTTTTTTAGAGTAAAAAAATAAAAAATGACGTGGCAATGACGTGGCATGACGTGGTGGCGCGTGCATCACACCATATTTGTAATGACTGATTGTCAGTTTTGGGAGGTTTAATAATTCTACTTTAAAATAGTTCAGGGGGTTAATAGGTCACCTTTAAAGGTTGAGTGTGTAGTTGGGATTTGAGGTAAAGGTTGTGGGGGTAACAAACCATTTTCTCTAATAGCATGGATGCATTGTTTATATATATCACATATACAATTGTCATTGTGAAGGAATCCCATTTTTGGAAAGTTACGTAAATACTAGCAAATAAGCAAAATATTATAAATTAAATTACATAATATATATATATATATATATAAAGCAGATGACGAAGCACCACAATTAGTCAAGTTGTAAAATATTATTAAGCCAGGTGACAATTCTTAGGACAAGACTTAATATTGTAATCAATATTTTAGATTAAAATATAAAAAAAAAAACTACATATTAAAGATAGTAACTATCACATTAAAGATCTCTAATGCCACCAAGTCTCTTTTCTAGCGAAAAAGACTTTCAATTGGAACTCTTTTTGAATTGTATACCGTATATATCGTAGATTCTTTCCCTTATTAATTTCTTTGAATTTGAATAACAAATTAATCTTCTTTTAACAAATTAATAAGATATTTGAAATTTGAATTAAAATAAAATTAGAATTGAGATGAGCTCTAGCTTCTTTGTCTCTTATATATACTCCTATATCATTTGTTTTATTGTTGAATTTGTTTACTATTTTTTTTGCGTTCTTCATTTTATAAAAAATATATTTTTGATTTAATATTTTTTCTTTTTTTATATGCAGGAATGATTTTATTTTTTTCATCTTCTTTGTCCTCTGCTAACGTAAACAAAGAAAAACAAGTCCACAACTATTTATGTTATCAGGGGCGGCTCAACTATATTTGTGGCATAAAGCGAAGATCAAACAAAGACGTTAAATTTTTAAGAAAAAATAATCCTTTTTTAATGAACTCTATTTTCAAAATTATATAATCGATTTTTTCTATTTAATTTTTTTAAAGTAATAATATAGTCAATTTATTAAATCTTTCTTGAGACATAGTATTCTATATATATATGAAATTCTTATAATAATTCTTTCCTGTTATATGAAAATTTTATTTTTCCTATACAACAACAACAACAAACCCAGTGTATTCCCACAAAGTGAGGTCTGGGGAGGATAAAATGTACGCAGTCCATACCGCTACCTCCAAAGAAGTAGGAGGCTGTTTTCGATAGACCCCCAGCATAAAAAATATTTATTTTTCTAAAAAAAAAAACTATAATATATTATCAGTAAAAAAATGAGGCTCCTCAAATTTGGGGTCTAAGGCATCCGCCTATTTTTTCATGAGGTTGAGCCTCCCCTGGATGTTATCGCTATCTATTCTTGGCTCTTCGCATTCACTACAAATAGTAATAGCCTCCCAAGAAGAAAAAGAGAAAAAAAAAATCAATAATAATTGAAAAGATGACTTCGATAAATAAAATATTTATTGGTAAATTAATTTCAAATTAATAATCTTTGTGTCGTTTAATTTACGAAGAAATGTTCTTGAGAGTTAGTTTTTATTTTTTAGTGATAATTTTGTTGTTATTATTGACTTGCATAAGAGATAAAAAAAGAATAGTAGATAACGACAATCGAAATATGAATTTTATTGATGTACTTGACAAGTTTAAGTTTTTTAAAATATGTATTTGATATTATCGTTCTCCATTTTAATATTTTTTTAATTTCAGAATTTTTCTATATTTAATTCATTTGTACACAATTCATAATTGTTTGATTTCTATATCTTATATCACGTTCATATATTTACTTTTGTTAGGAGGATTATAAAAGAGATTTATAAACGATATTTAGATATCCTAATTTATTAATCCTCTTTTAATTTTACTTGCAAGTTTACATTTATGTATAAACTTTTTAGAAAGTAATTTTGGGCTTCATTTAATTTCATCATATAAAGAAGAAAATAAAGAACACAAAGGTAAATCATAGAATATGAGATAAAATTATATTTCAATTGTGTGAAAGTGTCTAACTTGAATTTTAAACCATAACCATTTCTAACAATCTACTTAATAACCATAACCATTTCTAACACAATCTACTTAATATCTTTAAATTGTGAATAATATAATAAAAAAAATTTAAAAAATATTTTCTTACAATCATACACAAAGGTAAATCATATAGTACGAGATAAAATTATATTTCAATAGGGTGAAAATGTCTAACTTAAATTTTAAATTATAACAATTTCTAACAATCTACTTAATTTCTTTAAATTGTGGATAATATAATAGAGAAAAATATGAAAAACAAAAGATTCTTTTACAATTACATGATTGTTTTTTTTTTAAATATAAATTTGATTAGACATCAACGGATTGGGGGGGGGGGGGAAAAATTTTTTTTTTAAAAAAAAGAGGGGGGGGGGGGGGGGGGGGGATAGGGCTGGGATTAGGGGGGGGGGGGGGTGATTTTAACTAAATTTGAGAATATATAATGAACGTAATAAGATAATACATACATATTTATAAATTTTCAATGAAAAAGATGGGAAGAAAATAGCATAGTAATGTAAATTATTTTTGACAATCTGAAATCTATTAATTGTAGCATTAAATAATATAATAAAGAAAAAATGAAATGTAAAAACTTTTTTTTGTGTGATTGTTTTTATATATATAGATTTGGTTAAAGATGTGTATGTGTGGAGGCGGGGAGGGGAAGGAAGAGAGATATTAACAATCTACTTAATATCTTTAAATTATGAATAGTATAGTAAAGAAAACTATGAAACATAAAATATTTTTTTACAATTATATAATAATTTTTTCATATAGATTTGATTAGAGGTGGAGAAATTGGGGTGGATGGGGGTGGAGGGGGTAGGGGTAGGGAGGGGGTGGGGGAGGAAGGAAGATATTAACAATCTACTCAATATCTTTAAATTATGAATAGTATAATAAAGAAAGCTATGAAACATAAAATATTTATTTACAATTATATAATTATTTTTTCATTTAGATTTTATTAGACGTGGGGGAATTGGGGTGGGTGGGGTGAGTAGGAAGGGAGATGTTAACAATCTACTTAATATCTTCAAATTGTGAATGATATAGTTAAGAAAACTATGAAACATAAAATATTTTTTACAATTATATAATTATAATTTCATATATATTTGATTAAAGGTGGGGGAACTGAGATTGGGTGGGGGTGGGGGTGAGGGTGGAAGGGAGATATTAACAATCTACTTAATATCTTTAAATTGTGAATAGTATAGTAAAGAAAACTATAAAACATAATTTTTTTTTTATAATCATATAATTATTTTTTCATATAGATTTGATTAGAGGTGGGAAACTGGGGTGGTGGGAGTGGAGGGGTGGAGTAGAATTTTCTTTTGAAAGAAAATTGAAGGTGGTTGGGATAAGGTCGGGGTGAAGATGCGGAAAGGTAGAATTTTTTCTTTTCATATTTTATTGAGAAATAATATGATAGTTGAACTTTCTTTTAAGATAACATGATTGAACACTAGACATTTCAATATGAAATTATTAAAATTAATATTTTAATATTATCCGTGCATCGCGCGAGTACGTATATGAGTATATATACAAAGGAAACATTAGAGGATGCTGATGTGGCATGCCTCAAAAGTCAACATTGATATTTATCTTCTTCAGCGCAGGAAGCAGGAGCTGAATACTTGATCTACGTATCCCGGTGACTTCTAACCTCAAAACTTTATTTTAACGCACTATCTTGTGCTTTTTATATTGTCTCCACTGTTTAAATTTTGTGTTGGTTATTTTGCTACGGGTTGCCTGGTATATCTAGGTTGTTTGGTTATCTTCACTGATTATTTCTAGCATCTGTTCTTGAATTTTTTGTTGTATTGTGTGCTTTGCATTTGCCTTTTATAGTTATTGCAATTTTTAGCCTTCTCTATTCTTTTCATGAGTGGTGACTTGGGTGGCTAATGGTTGAGTAGGGTCATGTCCTAAGGGGTTGAGGGTGGGGTCGGGGTTTGGGGGTGGGTTAGGTTGGAGATTCGGAGTACGAGGTTTTAAGAGAGGGGATAAGAGAGATGATAGGTTGAGGGTAGGGTCATGGAACATAGGGACCCTTCAGGGTAAGTCGATAGAACTGGTAAAGATTCTTAGGAAGAGAAGAATCAATATTGTGTGTGTCCAGGAGACCAAGTGGGTAGGTTTTAAGGCTAAGGATGTTGATGAGTACAAGTTGTGGTACTTAGGTAGTGAGAGACATAGGTATCTTAGTGGACAAAGAGCTTAGGGGGCAGGTAGTGAAGGTTGAAAGGGTTAGTGATAGGGTGATGTCTATCAAGTTAATTGTTGGGGGTTCTTCTGTGAACATTTGTAGTGCGTACGCGCCACAGGCCGGCCTGGATGGGGAGGAGAAGAAGAAATTTTGGGAGGTTTTAGATGAGGTGGTAAGAGGTGTGCCTACTTCAGAGATGATTTTCATTGGAGGGGATTTTTATGGGCACATCGGGTCTCTGCTGATGGGTTATGATGATGTCTAGGAGGTTTTGGGTTCGGGGATAGGAATGTTGAGGGAGCTGCTCTTTTAGATTTTGCGAGGGCCTTTGGGTTAGTGGTAGTGAATTCTAGCTTTCCGAAGAAGGTTATCTCGAGTGAGAATCTTGCAACCTAACATAGACTTCTAGTGATGGACTTGGGTATCAAGAAGGGCAAGAAGAGACGGGGTAAGGAGGGTCGTCCTAGAGTTAGATAGGGTGGACTGACTCCAGCTAGTGCCTTGGAGATAGGGGTGAAGTTGGAAGGGATGGGGGTTTGGGAGGATAGCGGGGACGAGGATAGTATGTGGGATAGGGCTGCGGGATACATCAAAGAATCTGCTAAAGAAGTGTTGGGTGTCTCGAGGGGCTGGTCAGGCCGGTATCAAGGGGATTGGTAGTGGAATGAAGATGTTAAGAAGAAGGTAGAGACGAAGAAGATAACTTATGCTAAGTTGGTGGAGAGTAGATATGAAGAAGAGAAACGGGTTAGTATGGAGGAGTATAAGTTAGCTAAGAAGGAGGCTAAGTTAGCAGTTACAGCTGCTAAGACAACAACTTTTGAGAGTTTGTATACGGGGTTAGAGAAGAAAGGCGGGGAAAAGAGGTTGTTTAGGCTTGCGAAGGATAGAGAGCGGAAGGGTCGGGATCTGGATCAAGTAAAGTGCATTAAGGGGGAAGATGGCAGAGTATTGATGGAGGACGCCCTCATTAAGAAAATATGACAGTCATATTTTCAGAAGCTCTTGAATGACGAGGGGGGACAGATATGTTGTGCTAAGGGAGTTGGAGTATACCGGGGAGTGTCGCGATTTCGGCTATTGTCAGCGTTTTAAAGTTGAGGAGGCCAGTGAGGCTATTCGCAAGATGCAAAGGGGCAGGGCGATGGGGCCCGACGAGATTTTGGTGGATATTTGGAAGTTTTCTAGCGTGGATGGGGTAAGGTCGCTGACCAACCTGTTTAACAACATTTTCAAGTCCGCGAAGATTCCTGAGATGTGGAGATGGAGCACGATGGTTCCTCTATATAAGAACAAGGGTGACATTCAGAGTTGCAACAACTACCGGGGTATTAAGTTGTTGAGTCACACGTTGAAGATTTGAGAGAGGGTGGTGGAGCGAAGGTTGAGAAATATTATGTCTATTTCGGAGAATCAATTTGGATTTATGCCTGGTCGCTCGACGAATGATGCAGTTCACCTTGTGCGGAGACTGGTAGAGCAGTATAGAGAGAGGAAGAGAGATCTTCACATGGTGTTTATTGACTTGGAAAAGACGTATGACAAGGTCCCTAGGGAGGTTCTTTGGAGATGCTTGGAGGCGAGTGAGGTTCCTATGGCGTACATTGGAGCAATTAAGTATATGTATGAGGGGGGCGAAGACTCGAGTAAGGATGGTGGAAGGAGATTCTGAGAACTTTCCGGTCTTGACAGGGTTACATCAGGATTTAGCTCTTAGTCCGTTCTTATTTCCCGTGGTGATGGATGTGCTGACACGGAGTTTACAAGGCGAGGTGCCTTGGTGTATGCTTTTTGCGGATGATGTAGTTTTGATTGACGAGTCGCGCAAGGTGTTAATGATAAGCTAGAGTTTTGGAGACAAACTCTGGGGTTTAAAGGTTTCCGATTGAGTAGGATCAAGTTGGAGTATTTGGAGTGCAAGTTTAGTGACTCGAGGCAAGAGGAGGAGGTGGTGGTGAAGTTAGACTCTCAGGCAGTTTGCAAGAGGGATAGTTTTAAGTATCTTGGGTCTACGATCTAGGGAAATGGAGAGATAGATGAGGATGTCTCGCACTGTATTGGGGCAGGTTGGATGAAATGGAGGCTCGCTTCGGGGATTTTATGCGATAAGAAGGTGCCTCCCAAGCTTAAAGGCAAATTCTATAGAGTTGCAGTCCGGCTGGCTATGTTGTATAAGCGGAGCGTTGGCTAGTTAAGACTTCCCATATCCAAAAGTTGAAGGTAGCAGAAATGAGGATGTTGCGTTGGATGTGAGGTCTTACAAGGACTGATAGGGTTAGGAATGAGATTATTCGAGAGAAGGTGAAAGTGATATCGATGGAGAAAAAAATGCGAGAAGTGAGGTTGAGATGGTTTGGTCATGTGATGAGGAGGGGCACGGATGCCCCAGTTCATAGGTGTAAGAGACTAGCGTTAGATGGTTTCAAGCGGGGTAGGGGTAGACCGAAGAAATACTGGAGAGAAGTGATTAGACGTGACATGGAGTAGTTACATCTCACTGAGGATATGACCCTGGATAGGAAGGTTTGAAGGAAAAACACTAGGATATAGGAATAAGGTGGGTGGATAAATCGTTGTCCGTAGTTAGGAGGGTTTTTGTGTCTTTTGTTTGGTATTGTACATTACTTTTGTGGATGTTGTATCTATGTTAGTTTTATCATGTTTCATGCTTTGAATATTTTTGTATATTATCCTGTGTCTTGAGCCGAGGTCTATCGGAAACAACCTCTCTACTTCTTTAGAGGTAGTGGTATGGACTGCGTATATTTACTTTCCCCAAACCCACCAGAGATAGTGATATGGACCGCTCACTTTACTTTTGTGGGTTTGTTGTTGTTGTATACTTTTCTTTTGTTAAATAACTCCAATCAAACCGAAAAAACATGATATTTCAAACAAATCCTGTGTCTTTCGGAAATCCTTCATCTTTTCTTTACGCGTTTTCTCACATCCTTGTATTAGTTTATCCTGCACTCTCTAATTCTCTTAATAATACTTTAAATTCTTATATACATGTTAAATTCTCAGTTACTCATACAGAAATCTGAAAATAAAAATGAAAATTCCAAAGTTGAGGTTTGATGTGCCGGAGCAATAATGAAAGCAAGAAAAAGTTTGTATTTCTGACGCTAGAAAATGGAATGAAAATGAAACTTCTAAATTGTACCGAGAAAATCTGGTAGGTTTTGTCAACAATTTGAGTAGAACTTTTTCTCTTTCCTAACAACCTTTATAATTTGTTTTACTCTCTTTTTTAGGAGATACTTTTGACACACACAAAATGTTAGATGGAATGCTCCATAGAGAAACCTTTATACTGTTTCAGTGATGTTGTTGACGTGTATCTTCAGAAGCTGTGACTTCCTAGATATACTTGAAAGATGTAAGATTTTGACTCTTTTCTTTTAAGAATCGAATATGTTTGCAGTTTAATTTCTGTTGTTTTGGCTGTTACAATAGATTATATTTTTTGTTTTATGATGAGTTGATGACTAGTAATAAATTAGAATTTTCGCGGCATATTTATTGGCAGTATTACTCCTTATTTGGAGAAGCATTTGTATTCTTACTGGGTTTTTATTCCTTATCATTTATCATCTTGGCTTTTGGTTTTGATGGTCATCTTAAGTGTTTGATTAGGAACATGAAAGGATGATAGAGCTAATTGTCTGCTGGAATTATAAAAGCATCAAAGAAATGGTAGTTGTGTATTTCTCCTTTGACCCCTCCCCATCTAGCAAAAATTAGTGCACATTTGTATAGAAAATTTATCAACGGATAAAATCTATAACAGTTAACAATAGCAGGGAGAAATGTAGGATCAAATTAAACACTAACTTTATATATAAAATGGATGCACATGATCTTCCTTTAGTTTCTTCAATAATAGTTACTGGCAGGTCAAATGAGAATAACTTTCTGAATTAGTATATGCATCTCTTATGTTCATTGAGGTTGGTACCAATTATTCTTTTGATGTTTAGTGAACAAAAAATAAAGACCTACATGCATAAAAAAGGTTGTATACGACATTAGTGGTCGTGTGGATTATACTGTGAAAAATTGATATTAATAGGATGGTTAGTAATAAAATGGTTGAGCCATTTTGGGGTACTATATGATACAATAGATTTTCACTGTTTTTCTTGTCTTATGTTTCTTGTGGGGATTGTTGTGCTTTGGATCTATCAAATTTGCTCGTCAGGAAAAAAGAAAGCAATTAATGATCTGCATGTGATCTATGATATCATGTTACATCTTTTGTCATTTGGAATAAACCTTGAGTTGAACACTGGAGGGAGAGTTAGATATGTGATGCTTCTCCAGGCCTTACATGGGTCTCACTCTGTAAATTTGTTCTTTTTTCCCTGTATTCTCTAGTCCTTTGGTTTTCTGCTGCTTTCCCTCATCTTTTCTCCAAACAATATCTATCATCCAACCTTCCAAATTATACAGCCTTAAAACCCTAACAATACTATCCGTTAGAGACAACATGAAAATAGAAAAGGTGGATTGAGAAACAGAGTAGACATGAACCGTCTTTCTTGAAACTGGTAAATGAGTAGTCATGAACCTTCTTGTCGTGTCCATATCTAGATTAAGCTTATAATCAGATGAAAGTAAATTTGGTTCAGATGTTCACTGTTGTAAACAATTCAAAATGGTATATATTTGTAGCCAATTTTGCAAATATCACCTGATGTGATATGACTAGGAACTATAATTGGGCCATAGCTCTGCCATTAAATTTCGATTCACAAGCTGTATCTTGCCAGAGTACCTCTCAATAATTGGTATGAGGGCCAGCAAGGCATAGCTTAAATGACAAGACTTTAAAAACTCAAATTTGTTCACGTTACACAGTTTTTTTTACTGTGTAAATATGTGTGTATCTTATTCTCCAATGGCTGGTTGTCATTATAATTCTGATCTTTCGAGCAAAGAAAAGTAGCATAGAGTGTGGGGAGTTAGACTGACATTATATTTTAGTTGGAATCAAAGGCAACATATTTGTGCAAGTGGGGAGCTTTTTGGTTTCAAGGATTCTTGAAAAAACTTTTAGGTCAATGATTTTGCAGCTAAAGGGTTTTTAGAAATTTGTTCAATAAAATTTTGGTTTAGCCCATAGGTGTTATCTTTTAGGATATCGAAATCTGTTTAACAACTTCGGCGTCCAAGCTTGGTGATAGTGTTGCACATTCCATTTTAGTTGGAATCGGAGGCATATTATTTGTGCAAGAAGGGAGATTAGGATCCAGGGAGTCCTTAAAAACTTTTATGGCCAGTAATATTGTAGATGAAGGTTTTCAAAAATCTGTCTAATTACATACTGGCTTACTCAATAGGTGATAATGTCCTTTTAAGCGTCCAAACAAGGTGAAATTATTGTAGTGGAGATTCAGACTGGGGATCTCCAGGTTGTTGCTCCTACACCTCACCCAATTAGGCATCCTCTTTTAGATGAAGGTGATAGTGTATTCTTAGACTTTTCAGTTAAAAAGCAATGACAATATAAAAAGGACCATCTAATATGGCATGTAGTCCAGATTGAGAGACAGTCATAATAGTTAAACTTGCATGCATTTTAGCTGGAACTATGGCTCATATCTCCGTCATAGGACATATTTAAGCGCTATTATTTCTGGAGAACATTTTAATTAAGTGATACTCAATAGCAGGGGTTGACAAAGTAGTCACTATAGTTTTGTGGATATAATTTCTTTATGTGGAGCTTTTAGGAGTAACATTAGGTGAGAATAGGATTACTGTCTCCACCCCTCCCCGCCTTGAAAGTCTCCTGTCCATGTCCCCACCCTGCCAACTACCCCAAGGGAGAAATCTTGCTTCTTTGCTTATCTGTTGCCATTCAGTTTATAGCGTTAATACAGTTATCAGTTTTTTTTTAAGTTTATAGCGTAAATTCATTGAGAAAAGTTATTTCGCAAAGTCTATAACTTTACATGAGAACTACAATTCTTTTGGTTGTGCTTCTCATTTTTTTAAATAATGGGTAACAAACCCTTACTGCCTGCCTTCCATATACGGATATGCCAAGCGCTGAAGCTGTGCGGGGAAAGAAACAATTCTCTTCTCCCCCATTCCCATTCACAATTGCAACTGCATCATTAGAGTTTGAATTGAATAATTGTTTCTTGACCTGCAGCTATTTCCATAGTGGATGACATTGACTCGTCTGTTTATCTCCTACTCACTATTTCTGAATACATTAATAGTTTTATAATTTCAGGAATTGGAGTGTCGTAGAGAAGAGCTTGAAGCTCTGTTGGTGTAGGAGAGGGCTTGAGAAATAGAGTTGTGTTTATGACTGCGGCAAACAACTGGCAAAATTGAGGAGAGAGCTCAAATGAACATTGATGTTTAACATGCTGTTATGAACCAATTGTCCCATATTGGAAAAATAGAGAAATGCTAAGGGGATTATAAGTCAAATGAGTTATCCCACCTATGGGTTCTCCCACCTTCTCCCACCTATTAGACTAGTCTTTTAGGTTGAGCTCTCCCGTTTGGTTTATAACATAAGCCAAATGGGTTCTTTGGCTCTCCCGTTTGGTTTATAACATAAGTTGCCTTCTCCTACCTATTAGACTAGTCTTTTGGGTTGGGCTCTCCCGTTTGGTTTATCACATAAGCCAAATGGGTTCTTGGGCTCTCCCGTTTGGTTTATAACATAAGTTATAAGACAAATGGGTTTTCCTACCTATTAGACTAGTCTTTTGGGTTGGGCTAACATTTCTCTATTTTTTTAATGTGGGACAGTTGGTTCATAACAATCGCTTCCGCTTGAGAACCAACGACCTCGTTGGTCATGGCTGAGTGACACCCCTCTTAGGTCCAGGCCACCACTCCGAGTTGTGGCTCCACGCGTTGATCGATCCTCGTTGGTCACGGCTATGCCCAGTTGGTCATGACTGGCACCCCTCTTGGGTCCAGGCCACCACTATTGGCACACAGGCCACCACTATGAGTCACAACCCAACGCGCGGCTCCCCACATGTGGATCAATACTCGTTGGTCACGGCTGAGCCCAGTTGGTCACAACTGACACCCCTCTTAGGTCCAGGCCACCACTCCTGGCGCACAGGCCACCACTCCGAGTCGTGGTTCCACGTGTGAATCGATTCTCGTTGGTCACGGCTGGTACCCCTCTTGGGTCCAGGCCACCACTATGAGTCATGGCCCAACGCGCGGTTCCCCACACGTGGATCGATCCTTGTTGGATTGGGCTAACATTTCTCTATTTTTTCAATGTGGAACAATTGGTTCATAAAAATCGCCTCTGCTTGAGAACCAATGACCTCGTTGTCACGACTGGCACCCCTCTTAGGTCTAGGCCACCACTCCTGGCGCATATAGGCCACTCCTCTGAGTTGTGGCTCCACGCGTTGATCGATCCTCGTTGGTCACGGCTATGCCCAGTTGGTCACGAATGGCACCCCTCTTGGGTCCAGGCCACTACTATTGGCACACAGGCCACCATTAGGAGTCACGGCCCAACGTGTGGCTTCCTACACGTGGATCGATCTCATTGGTCACGGCTGAGCTCAGTTGGTCACACTGGCTGGCACCCCTTTTAGGTCCAGGCCACCACTCCGAGCCGTGGATCCACACGTAGATCGATCCTCGTTGGTCACGTCTAGCACCCCTCTTGGGTCCAGGCCACCACTATTGGCACATAGGCCACCACTATGAGTCACGACCCAACGCGCAGCTCCCTACACGTGGATCGATCCTCGTTGGTCACGGCTGAGCGCAGTTAGTCACACTGGCTGGCACCCCTCTTAGGTCCAGGCCACCACTCCGAGTCGTGGCTCCACGCGTGAATCGATCCTCGTTGGTCACGGCTAGCACCCCTCTTGGGTCTAGGCCACCACTATGACTCACGGCCCAACGCACAGCTCCCTACACGTGGATCGATCCTCGTTGGTCACGGCTGAGCCCAATTGGTTACACTAGCTGACATCCCTCTTAGGTCAAGGCCACCACTCCGAGTCGTGGCTCCACGCGTGAATCGATACTCGTTGGTCACGGCTATGCCCAGTTAGTCACGGCTGACACCCCTCTTAGATCCAGGCCAGCACTACTGCCACATAGGCCACCACTACGAGTCACGACCCAACGTGCGGCTCCCCACACGTGGATCGATCCTCGTTGGTCACGGCTAGCACCCCTCTTGGGTCCAGGCCACCACTATTGGCACATAGGCCACCACTATGACTCACGGCCCAACGCGCAGCTCCCTACACGTGGATCAATCCTCGTTGGTCACGGCTGAGCCAAGTTGGTCACACTGGCTGGCACCCCTCTTAGGTTAAGGCCACCACTCCGAGTGGTGGCTCCACGCGTGAATCGATACTCGTTGGTCACGGCTATGCCCAGTTAGTCACGGCTGACACCCCTCTTGGATCCAGGCCAGCACTACTGGCACATAGGCCACCACTACGAGTCACGGTCCAATGTGCAGCTCCCCACATGTGGATCGATCCTCGTTGGTCACGGCTACGCCCAATTATTCACGACTGGCACCCATGGCACATAGCCACCACTATGAGTCACGGCCCAACGCGCGGCTCTCCACACGTGGATCGATCCTCGTTGGTCACGGGTTGGAACCCCTTGCACATAGGGCACCACTACGAGTCACGGCCCAACGCGCGGCTCTCCACACGTGGATCGATCCTCGTTGGTCACGGGTTGGAACCCCTCTTAGGTTCAGGCCACCACTCTAAGTGACGGCCCAACGCGTGGGAATCTCAATGAAAGCACCAATGTTCTAAACCAAACGGGAGAGCCCAACCCAAAAGACTAGTCTAATAGGTAGGGGAACTTATTTGGCTTATAATCCCCTTAGCATTTCTCTATTTTTCCAATGTGGGACAGTTGGTTCATAACACGTGCATTGCTACCTATTTTTAGATTGAAAAAATTAACTATGTATTACAAAATCTGTACAGTTACATAGACCTCTTTCCTAACGGCAGTTATTTCCTGTCGAGCTGACCTTCTTAGATGGTATGTAATGCAACCAGTTTACAATACGTAAAATGTTGTAAATGTTTCAGGTTTCTATTTCAGATTGTAATAGGCGTTTAGGTGTTTTTTCACAGCTTTGCAAAATTTTGAGAATTGTTGTCTCCAAACAAAGTAGAGATGTCCATGTTGAACTTGCTTTTTGATTATTTAATAACTCTTCTTGGTCTAAACGTCCAATTATTTGGCACTTTTTACGTTAAACGTTTGAACTTTTTCCAAACTTGCGACTTTCTATATGAGAAGAACTCGTACCAACTACTTAAAGTAGGAACCAAGTTCCCGTAATAGTAAGACTATAAAGTAATTAAAACAACATTTACCAATATGGTTTTTGGTGCAGTGGATGGAGCTGCTCCACCCTTAATCAGAGGTCGTGGATTCGACCCTGGGTATGGAGAAAACTTTGTTGAGAGCGCTACCACCTTAATGGGCCCTGCAACGTGCGATCTAGATTAGTCGGGGCTCCAATGCAGGCACCAAACACCGAATGGGAAACAAAAAAAAAAATATTTACCGAAAAAAATCTTCTTCCCTGAGGGAGTGAAAAATTATGACCTATAGCATGTAGGATTTTCAAGAATAAGACAAAATCAGAGGATACTAACACTTTCAGTTTTTCCATCTACAAGTGTATGGATACCCAAGATAAGACAACCAGCTACTGCTGGAGTTATAATTTTCCATGAACCGCCTGTTTAATATTCATTATTTTCATTCTGCCTGTATCTGATATCATAAGTCATATCGTTTCTATTTTTTCAAAAAAATCCATTTTTTTGTAGCATTCCCTTATGTTATATTTCTGAAGGACTCATAAGCATCCATAACATTGTTATTGTTTACTATTAAATTATAGTCTTTAGATGCTACAACTAAGTTATTTTTACAAGTAAAAAAAGAAAACATTTGCTTATTTGCTCTTAACCTTACAATTAGTTAAAGTGAAAATAACTGGAAGTTTTTTAGAATTTGTTTCTGTTGTTATATTTATGGAAAAGAAAAGTATATTTTTTCCGAAAAAGGGCCTAAAATGCCCTTCAACTATTGAAAATGGTGCAAATATACTCTCCTTCCACCTTTAGGCTCTAAAATGCCCTTCCATCCATTTATTTGACCCTATTTTACCATTCTTCTTAACAGATAAATAATTAGGATTTTAACTTAACACGTGACAGTTTCTTATTGATTGAATTTTTATTAATCAAAAGTAAAAAACATTAACAAAAAATTAACCCAAATCACTAAAATCTATCCCATCTGCCCGACCCAAATCACTAAAAAAATTATTGAGCTTTAATTTTTCCATAATTACTCGTAAATTGGTTCGCCAGGTTCACCAATTCGAAAAATGTTTGTTTCTTTTCCAGCCAATCTTGAAGGGCGTTAAAGGAAGGAAAGATGACTCGAGAGCAGTATGAAAAAGCGTGCACTCTTTTGAAGGGTGTTTTGAGCTATGATACCTTCAACGACGTGGATCTAGTCATAGAGGTTGGTTATTGACTTATTTTGTACGATTTTTGAAATGCATTACACTAAATCACTTAGTCGATTCAAATACATTCTACACTAAACTTTCTTTCCTACGTTGAAGCTACCGTTTTTGTTAGTGTGCTGCTGCATAATGAGCAAATGCATTATTTTGTCCAGAAATTGAGTTTTCGGAGATATTAATAATCATTACCCGATCAAAAATATATCTATATCTATGTGAAAGTTTTAATGACTAAAATCCATGTAAAAGTTCATGGGCTCCTTGGTTTAAAATTTGGCGATGATCCATATTCCTCACGTCAGGATCTTGGTACTATTGCTTTGCAGTTTGCAGTTATGCTGTTAATTTTTGGGCCGATTTATTTGATCCTAGAAAAATATTCACTTAGAATTGGCAGCACGGAAAAGCTTCACTGTACAAAAACTTCAACATGTTGTCTTATCTTTGGAACTAAATATCAGCTAGCCGGTTGTTCTTAGTGCATCCCGATGTCGCATTGAGAAGCAGTCTTTCATCCAGTCCTGTCGGGTGTCAACTTTGTCATGAAAAATTGGCAAGTTTCCATTAGTAGTACCATACAATTTTGTTGCAGTAGAAATGATAGGGGTGACAAACGGGCGGATTGGATTGGATTGAATTTGAACGGGTTAAATATGGATCGAGCAAAAATGGTTTGGATTGCAATCCGCCCATATAAATATGGGTAAATATGAATTTGGTCAAATATGGATTGGGTAAAAATGGTTTCAACCCACTTTAACTCCTAAGTCCAAAACTTAAAAACTTCTATATCATGTCAACTTGACTTTTTTTCCATTTTTTTTCTTTTTAATTTTTTTTATCTCTCTTCTATATGTAGCCTCTAGTTTTTTTTTTTTTTCATTTTTTTGTCATTTCTTTTTTCTTCCTCTCTTCTATCTCTTCCTTTGTTTCCTTTTTTTTTTCTTTTTTTTTCCTTTTACTTTTTAATCTTTTTTTTTCTATTTTTATTTTTTCGTTTTTACTTCTTTCTCATTTTATTCTTTTTTATTGTATTTTATGTTTTATATATTTTTTAATTTTCAAAGAACATGGTTAAGTCGAGTATAAATTATGGATGATGACTAAAATATCGTAACAACTCAGTATATTTGTTTTCACCATCATCTTTTTTCTTTTTCCTTTTCTACTTTTTCATTATTTTTTCTTTTTGATTTTTTTTTTTGTATTTTTTTCTTCAATTCTTTCTTTAAGCTTTTTTCTCTCTTCTATCTCTAACTTCTACCTCTCTTTCTACTTTTTTTTTCTATTTTTGTTTTTTTTTAATGATAACGAAAATATCATAAGCGCATATTGATTTATATTCGCCTAACATTTATAATTCGAGGGTTATGTGAATCCTCAACCATATATATTTTAGTCTCAAGAAAATCCAATTAATTCATATACTTTTTTTTTGTTTTTTCATCCGGTGTTCGGTGCCTGCACTGGAGCCCCGACTAATTCGTATCGGGCATTGCAGGGCCCATTAAGGTGGCAGCGCTCCCAACAGAGTTTTCTCCATAACAAGGGTCGTACCCTCGACCTCTAGTTAAGGGTGGAGCAGCCCCATCCACTGCACCACAACTCATGTTGATTTTAATTCATATACTTATTTGTATAAAAATACAAATGATAAATTGCACATATTGACAACTAAACTCTTCAAATACAAATAATAAATTTATTTGAAATATATAGTATGGTACAAATAAATTTAACGTAAAAAAATATAAAATGCAATGACAAAAAAAAGATAAGGAAAAGAATATAAAAAAAAAGAAAAATGACAAAAATGACGAACCAAGAATGAAAAAGGGGGAAACGAAAATACAAAAAAAAAAAAGAATGCAAATAAATAAAATTGAAAAAGAAAAAAATGATGAAAAAAAAGAAAGAAAAAAAGTGTAAGAAACGAGTAAAAAATAAGTGAAAAAAATGAAAAAGAAAAAATAGTAAATTAAAGGAAAAAAGAAAGAAAAACAAAAAAAAAGAAAAAAAAAGAAAGAGAAATAAAAGATAAAAAGAAACTAATAATAAAGGAGTGAGATTATGGATTATATTTAATTGATAAGAAATGTTATGAATTATATAGGCTAAATGGGATAGTTAGAAGTTTATATTTATTAACCCATGTAGGTCTCAAGCGAATACGAATGATGAAATAAGAATGAGAAAGGGGAAAGCGGAAAAAAAAAGAATACAAAGAAAAAAAAATAAAAATAAAAAAATAGATGAAAAAATGAGAAAGAAATTGTAAGGAAGGAGTAAAAAAATAAAAAAAAATGAAAAAGAAAAAAAAGTAAATTAAAGGAAAAAAGAAAGAAAAAAAGAAGAAGAAAAGAAACTAAAAAAGAAAAAAAATTGAAACTTTAAGCATAAGTGGGTGATCTCTGTATTTAAATGGGTACCCATATTTTATCCATTTTGTCCATATTTGTATGAACTTTTAAAATGAGTTGAAGTTCATATTTACCCATTTGAAATATGAGTGATCCAATTCATTAAATATGGGTTAAATGGACTCTTTTTACAAATATGGGCTGAAATTACCACCCCTAAAAAATGATATCATCGCACCGACTCAGATGTAGACTTCTCATTTCTTTCTTCTTCTTGATTAATAGGATGCGCCTGACATTGTCTTGTTGAAGCAACAAATCTTTGCTGATCTGGATGAGTGTTGCCCACCTCATTGCATTTTCGTTCAACGACTTGTGAAAGAATTTTTTTAGTGATTTGGGTCCGACGGATGGGGTAGATTTTAGTGATTTAGGTTAAGGTTTTTTTTTTTTTTTTTAAATTTTTGATTAATAAAAATTTAACTAATAAGAAACTGCCACGTGTTAAGTTAAAATCCTAATTATTTATTTGTTAAGAAGAAGGGTAAAATAGGGCCAAATAGGTGGATGGAAAGGTATTTTAGAGCCCAAAAGTGGAAGGGGGTATATTTGCACCATTTTCAATAGTTGAAGGGCATTTTAGGTCCTTTTTTGTATTTTTTTTAAGACCATGATTGTTAATTCTTAAAGTGTTGGGTTCGAAATCAAGAGGGCGTCATGCGGAAGCTATTAGTTGTAAATCATTGTGGTGACAATTCAGAAGACACATAAAACAATACTAAAAAGTTTAATATTATTATATTATTTGGCCAATTGGCCTACATGTAAAACTTAATATTAAAAACATAAAAGCTAATGAGAGAGAAAATCTCCCCCTAAACAAATACTCTTTAAAGATTACATTGTGGCGTTGTATGGTAGGCATTGCCTCTCTCCAGTAGGTTGGTTTAATGTTTCAGAGGTGAGACCTCGAGGTACGAACTTGCTTCGTGAGTCTTTGGATAGGGTCCGGGTCATTCAGGATAGACTTAGAGTGACCCAAAATAGGCAGAAGTGTTATGCTGATCGTAGACTTCGTGTCTTAAGTTTTGGTGTTGGTGATCATGTTTTCCTTCGAGTTTCACCCATGAAGGGTGTAATGAAGTTTGGGAAGAGGGGAAAGCTTAGCCCCAGCTATATTGACTCATTTGAGATTCTTCGGACTATTGGTGATGTGGCTTATAAGTTGGCTTTGCCCCTTGATCTATCTGTTGTTCATCCATTTTTCATGTTTTTATACTTCGTTACTATATTCTTGACAAGTCTCATGTCATTCGTTGGGATTCAGTTCAGTTAAATGAGCGGTTGTCCTTTGTTGAGGAGCCAATTTCCATTTGGCTAGGGATGTTAGGCAGTTGCGCTCTAAAGTGATCCTTGTGGTTTAGGTCCAGTGGAAACTTTGACCTGTAGATGTGACTACTTGGGAGATTGAGTCTGATATGCGTAGTTCCTATCCCCAGCTTTTCATTGATTCAGGTATTCCCTTGCCTTAGTTCGAGGACGAACTAGATTTTTAGTGATGGATGATGTAACGACCAAAAAATTTGATGAAATATGCGAAATTTGTGATTTTGTATGATTTGACTGTTTTACCCCTCCCCGTAGTTGAATTATGATATTTTTGGGGTGTGAGAGTGGTCGACATAATTTTTGATACATTTTGGTATCATTTATGCAATATTGTGGTTTCTGATGGCTTCGAAAGCCTTATTTTGGACTTATGTGGTTATATTTTGATCCGTGAAACGGATGACCAAACGGACTACGCCAGCAACTCCATAATATCGATTTTAGTCTAGGTAGACCTTTGGTTTGGGTCCTGGTTCACCCGAGCTCATTTCGACCTATTGGTCGGAAAGTTGAAAAATTGGAAAGTTGGGTGTGGGACCCACTTTTGGTTGAAACGACCTCGTATGGAAAATCCGACTTCGCCAACAGATCCAAAATATCTATTTTAGTGTGTTAGCATGTTTGGTATGATTTTACGACTTTTAAATCTAATTTCGACCCTAGGTTTGAAAATTGTGATTTCGGGTCTCGAGGGTCAATTTTGTGAAAACGAATTTTTCTGAAAAATATGGTATCGCCATTGTGTTCGGAACGTCGAATTTAGTATGGTTGTACAGTTTGTTTGCATAAATCATACTCCGAACGAATCCCGAGCACCCCGTCGAAGTCCATTTCGAGTTGGAATAAAAACTGCTCAGTTATGCAGAAAAATCTGCAATATATATAGCAGCTTTTTCACATTTTTGGTCCATTTTGCTCATTTTTTCATCTTGTTTTTGAGAGATAAACCCTAAATATTTTGGGAGCTTAAAAGTAAAGTTTGTGAGAGCTTGGGAAGCTAGATTAACACCTATTTCTTGATTTTAATTACGGATTTAAGGTAAGAATTCACCTTTTTCTTAGAAATTTCTTGATAAAATTCTCAAAACTCCAAAAATCTTAGGGCATGATTTTAAATTCAAATTTCATCCCCTTTCACTTGAATAATATTTTTATCTTATAATTACTAGTTTTTCATCAATTTAACCTTCAAAACAACTCCGATTCTTGATTTTAACCCGGATTTCAAGGATTTTACCCGGTAAAGCTCAAAAATAGTTTTTCTTCAATTTGAACCCCGTTTTTCACTCGATTTAACTTGAGTTTTCAGCTGTAGGTTCCTAAGAATATGGGGAACATATTTTTGAAGTAAAGTTCCAATTTTGCTCTTCTTTTTTGAAAACCTATTTTGGGGGTCCATTTTGACCCCAAACCAAAAGTAGTCAATATGGGTGTTGTTGGTTTTGTTTTGACGCGTAGATTTCATATTTGATGTTTTTAGTAGAGTTCAAGATTGTTCATGAAAAGTAAGGTCGCGGGTTCAAGTGCAGCGGACCGATTTCGACTTTCGAGGTAGGTTATGGCTTAACTTTTCAGACTGAACTGGATAGTAAATAATGGTACAAAGTGCATGTTAAGGGTGAGAACTAATCATGAAAAATGGCTATCTACATGTTGTGCCCGTGTGGGGGCCTATATATGATGTAATTGTCGAAATTGAAATATTATGTGATATGTTTGACCGTGTGGGGTCCTATGTGACATTTATAGCCTTGAATACATGTGAGTAATTGTATTGTACAGTTTAATGTGGTACCATAGGTGTATTGTGATTATATTCATACTTTACTGACATATGAGACATGTGGAAATTCATGGATGAAATGAAAATAACGAATGAATATTGGCTCATGAGGTTGTGAAAATGTATCATTATGGTTGGTTGTGGAAATATATCATGTGGTTGGTTGTGGAAATACTTATTGTGATTGGTTGTGAGCATTACATCTTCATATCATACTCATTCATAAAACATTGGTACCACCGTGGCAACATCTGAGAAACACTAGCAACACCTTTTTAAAAATATTGTAACACCTTATAAACCCTTTCTGAGGGATGTACCGGAAAGGAGATATGAGATATGTGGATTGTATATGGGTTGACAAACCCCCCATGGGTCCTACGTTGGGAAGCTTTGGCTCCGTAGGTGTATACGGGGATTGTACGATGATCCTGGAGGTTGTGCACAACCTCGTGCATCATCATCATTATTATCATATACATTGTACTTACTTTATTGTGTTTATGTTGTGTCGTATTGCCTTATTGACTTGTCATCTATGTATTTGTCTTACCTTTCCTTACTTGTATTTGATGATCTTGTATCTACATGTTATCTCTTGCTCTATTTTATATGTGACATAATCTATACTTATGTTCTATATCTTGATGTGTTTTTACAATATATGTGAGATATATTAGAACTGTTAGTGCAAGTGGTATGGGCTACCGTTGTGGGAAATTTTTTGATTGCAGGTGACGTGCCCTTAGTGTTTATTTTGTACGCCTTATTTACTAATTTGCTTAGTCGGCTTATGATACCTACTGAGTATAAGTGGACCGTACTCATGCCTACTGCGCCCTTTTAGTGCAGGTCCTAGCTCGAGTGCGCCTCATCTTACTTGATTCGGGCGGTTGTTGGAGCTTCCAAGGTATCGATTGGACATTCATGCGTCCGAAGTTCACCTCTATCTTTCTATACTAGTTATGTGTTTATTAGTATTCGAAGTTCACCTCTATCTTTCTATACTAGTTATGTGTTTATTAGTATTCAGAGACAGTTATTATTCCTTTATGGTTATTTTTTCGATGCATTTGACTTTTGGATTGTATTAGTAGTTCTTACACTATTGACACCTAGTTTTGGGCATATTGGTGTTTTGGATAAGTTCTTTCCGCATTGTTATAATTATTTATATGGTTCGGCTTCATTCTAGAAACCTTACCTTGGGTATTTCTGTCTTTTTCTCTCTTCGTATTAGTTTGGGTGATAGGCTTACTTGTCAAGGTACGCCACGACAAGTACCATCATGACCCTCGTTTTTGGGTCGTGACATTTCTAATAAGAAATGTCTTACCATAAATATATTTAATTAATTTTCAACTCTTAAATTAGGAAAAAACTTCTAATAAGGAAAGGTGTTACCATAAATATATTTTATTAATTTTTAACTCATAAATATTAGGAAAAATAGTGAAAAGATGATTTTGTCTAAAGCAAAGACTTTTAATGAAAGATAAAAAAATTTAAACAACATTCTAAGGCCCTTCACACTTTTAATATATTATAGATATAGATTATAGATATAAATATATTGGTGACGTCCAAGCTGCACCTCCACTCTGAAGATGATATGGTCGCTGCCAAATATAGTAATCCAACAAAGGTTGAGGTCGAATCCCAAGGGAATATGTGGAATCTTGGTTCTCGGCTATTGTAATCAACGGACAGAACTAGAAAAGTAAATGGGGGGTTTGGAGTATCAATGCCAAACTAGTAGCAACTATCAACTTCAGTTGTAATCAGTCATAAGTGAACACTAGGATTGTGCTCCCCCAGACTTCTCAACTCCATAGGATTATTGTGCTTTGTTGAATCAACTCGATACCTTACATGTAGAAATAATAAGTTATGTACCTTCTACAGTCTTTTGGATGAGCAGAAGGATTTCACCCTTTACCTTTTGAGTTTTAGGATATCGTTTTACTAACCCTTATCTTGATTTAGTTAACTATTGCCTTTTGAGTCTCTAGTTATTAGATGAAATCTAACCATTTTACTTAGATAAGACCTAGTAGCGTGAATCTACTGTTAAACTTCAAATTGTTGTTGTCATTATCTTTTTCTAGTCACTTCTCCTCTTTAGAAGTAAGTAGCAATAATCTATGCGGGATCCTAATGTTTGAAACCGCTAAGATAACTATTAAAGTGAAGATAATGCAATGCATGCATGGGTATAAGTTCCTAACAACAATAGCCTTCCCCTACTTCATCAATTCGCCAGGGTTTCCACAATCCTAGCTATGGGTTTTTAACCGCTCATGCTTGTGAAGTAATCACAACTTTCATGATTGAAAGCATAAGATGAAATCACAACAATCACAAGTAAAAGCCCAAAACCATAACTAAAATAATCAACCTAAATCAAAACAAGAGAATTTCAAGACCAAAATTGAATATCGGAATCAAAATATGTTTGTAAGTATCACGAGTGCGTAACTTCTACTAGAAAACACATAAGGAATATTTATAGTAAATAAGGAAACCTAAAACCAAAGTCCAAACAAAATAAAAAAAAAAGGTCGGTGGCTACATGTGGTCACCACATGCTCCCGAAGCCTCGAGCACACATGGTACATGTGGCCTGCAGGCTGGGCGCATGTAGTGACCGCATGTGCCCGGAATAAAATTTCCTGCAGGTTTAACTCTCGAGATTTTGGAATTCTGAGACATGCTTTGCCCACATGTGCTACATGCGGTCAACATGTTGACTTAGCATGTGCCAGAAGTTATTTTGTAGCTTTTCTTCAATTATCGCACATGTTTTGGTCAGAAATAATTCAAAAAGTGTCCCAAACATCATTACCCCCATAAGTAGCCAAAACACCTTTTTTCATTTTTTCCACGAACTTAGCATCCAAAACATGATTTCCTACAAAACATAACCAAAACGCATCATATCTAATAAAATAACCTCAGAAACTTGCATATTTTCATAGTTTTAAGCATCGAAAGTGCTATATTTCTACAGCACATCAACTAACATACTCAACTTAGAACATTTGCATGTCCCCAGGAAAAAAAACACAACAAAACTAAACAAAACTAAACACGATGCTTAACTAGGAGAATAAAACTATTCAAGGCAGTCAGTCAACACTTTATGCTCAAAACACAACCCCCCTCTTATCTCACTTTTCAAAACCAACTGTGTATAAACATGAAGCATATCAATGTGACACAATGCGATCAAGGTATGGCATTACATTAGCAACAGACAACCATTCATCTATACAAGTTACACTACCTAAAATAAGTAAGCAGCTAGCAATATGACTCATGTGCCCTCACAATAAAGATGTCCCACTCACTCATATGAAACAATGCATGACAATGCAGGGACAGTCAAGAGACACTTATACTAAGAAGAGAGGTTCCATTAATGTGCATCATATACCATAGGTCTGCCTTTATTTTCTTTACCTTAGCATTCAGACAGTCAAGTTAGGATCACTATAGGACTTTTCTCGTCTTGTAATATAGGCTTGGGGGATGGTGTGGTACTTATGGACATATCAAGCGACTAAGTCTCTTTGGCACTATACTAACCTTGAGGTCTCACTTATTAACCAGTTTTCTTTTTATTCCACCTTTATTTCTCTCTATTTATTTTTTATTGCACATTCAGGTTGGGTGTAGTCCTTTATTCTTTCTTTTTCATTTTTTCACAATTTTTCTTTTATTTTGCTAACACACCCAGCCTTACTAACTTTTTCTCTTATTTTACCCTTTTACATACCCACTTTACATGATGCACCCCTATGATAGCCACCCTCAACTTAGGAATTGTGCTTGAGTTGAGGTGCACAATGTCCCAGGAGGATCAGAGTTAAAACAGGTTCATTGTAACACAAATTGAAAGGTGAAAGGTGTAACAAGAAAAATAGGCTATAATTCTCAAACTTAGGGATCAAGGGGTACTATTTTACATAGACAAGTTCTGAATTCAATACACAAAGGGAACTAAGTAGCATCTCACACACACATGACACAGAGTCAATATTACAAGCTACTACTTATCCGGTTCATGCAACTGTTACCAAGTGATTATTATGTACCTAATCCTAATGACATAACAAGATCCACAATGTTCACACATATGTACATTCACACAGCTCTAAAACATAATTTTGGAAGGGTATCATTTTTTTGAAGAATCAACAAAAACATGACTACTACCCTAAATACTTAAAAATCTCCTAATTTCACAAAAACACAATAGAATAAGACACAAATTTTAATCTAGACATGCCGGTTCTATAATCGTACCGCGGCCGATAGAAAAAGAAGAATGACAATAAAAACCTACGGCGGTTATGGTATACCCCACCCCCAACTAAAAAACTGTGCACTGTCTTTAATGTGAGAAAATAATACAAAACAAAGGAAAGTGAGAACATACCTGGGCCGCACTAAGCATTCATGTACCTTGGTTTTCCTCCCAAGCAGCGCCGTTGTCATCATGGCATGACTTAATTCCCTTGGCTACTCAGACTTTACCAAGGTCCATGTCAACACAGACTCTAACTTCCTTCAGGTTTCCCATGTAATGCTTCAATTGTTGACCATTTATCTTGAACGGGATATCACCATCATGCTTTATTTCTATAGCCTCATGTGGGAATACCTGAATCACAGTGAATGGTCCAGTCCACTTAGATTTTAACTTGCCAAAAAATAAGCATAGTTTTGAATTATACAACAAAACCAATCACCGGTTTAAATATTCTTATCTCAATTTTCGTATCATGCTACAACTTCATTTTTTCTTTGTATATGGTCGAGCTATCATAAGCACGGAGTCTAAATTTATCCAACTTATTCACCTTGCTCAACCTCAAGTTTGCTGTATCACGCCACTCAAAATTTAGCCTTTTTAATGCCCATAGTGCCTTATGCTCAAGCTTAACCAGTAAATGACATGCTTTTCCCTATACAAGATGATATGGAGAGAAACCTATGAGGTCTTATAGGCTTTCTGGTTGGCCCATAATGCATCATCCAACTTTTTAGACTAGCCAGTCCTGTTAGCATTCACAGTCTTCGCCAATATGGACTTTATCTCTCTATTGAAGACTTCCACTTGCCTACTAGTCTGAGGATGGTAAGGTTTTTCCACCTTATGCCTTACACCATATTTATCAAGGAGAGCTTTGAATAAGAGTTTGCAGAAGTGAGACCCACCATCGTTGATAATTCACGCGGAATGCCAAATCGAGAAAAGATATTTTTCTTTAAAAAGGCGGTAACCCTTCTATTTTTATTATCTGGAAGCACACCTACCTCCACCTATTTTGACACATAGTTAACCACTACCAGAATGTATCTCATGCCAGAGAAACTCACAAACAGGCCCATGAAATTGATCCCCCATACATTAAACAACTCCAACTCTAGAATATGTGTCATGAGAAGTTCATGGTGCCGTGAACTATTGCCTTGACACTGACACTGGTCACAAGCTTATGCAAAATCATGAGCATGCTTATAAATTTGTAGGCCAGTAAAACCCACACTGCAAAATTTTGTGGGTTGTACGTGTGACACTATGGTAACCCCCAACTGGTGATGAATGATAAGCCTCTAGAATGCTCATCATCTTCACCTCTAGAATGCATCTTCAAATCACACTATCAGCACAAATCCTAAATAGATATGGCTCATCCAAAAAAATTCCTCACGTCTTGTATAAATATTCTTTGCTTCTGGAAGGATAGGTGTTTTGGGATAAGATTGCTTGCCAAATAGTTGGCAAAATTAGCAAACCAGGGAATTAGATCTTGAGATGCCACAAACACTACTCATCAGTAAAAGTATCATCTATCTCAAGATCATCCCCTAGTTTTTGTATGCTCTCATCCTCAAGTCTGGACAAGTGGTCTGCAACCAGGTTTTCTTTTCCTTTTCGATTCTTTACTTTAAAGTCAAACTCTTGTACAAAGAGAACCCATCGAATCAATCTTGGTTTGGCATCTTTCTTAGACATCAGTTATCTCAAGGCTGCATGATTAGTGTTAACCATGACCTTTGTTCCAATAAAATAAGATCAAAATTTTTTGAAAGCAAAAACCACTGCAAGTAGATCTTACTTTGTAACTGTATAATTTTTCTGTGTAGGGTTTAAAGTTTTGCTGGCATAGTCGATGAGATGCAGGATCTTTTCTCTTCTTTGTCCTAGGACGACACCCAAGGCCACTCCACTTGCACCACACATTACCTCAAAAAGTATAGACTAGTTGGGAGACACAATGATGGGTGCCAAAATCAACTGCTCCTTTAGGTATTTGAAAGCCTTGAGACAAGCATCATCAAACACAAATTTCACCATTTTCTCTAAAATCTTGTGCAGAGCATTTGCAATTATTTAGAAGTCCTTGATGAATCTTCTATAAAAGCCTGTATGACCTGAAAAGCTTCATATACCTCTAACTAACACTGGGCGGTGGCAATTTCTCAATCACCTCAATCTTTACTTTGTCCACCTCAATACCATTTTTGGAGATCTTGTGACCTAGAACGATACCATCTTTTATCATGAAGTGGAATTTTTCTAATTTAGCACTAAATTGCACTCTTCACATCTCTGCAGTGCACTGGTCAAATGAGCCAAACAGTCATCGAATGAGTCCCCAACCACTGAAAAGTCATCCATGAATACTTTGATAGTTTCTTCCACCATATAAAATAATATGGACATCATACATCTCTGAAAAGTGTCATACACATTACATAGTCCGAAAGGCATTCTCTTGAATGCAAAGGTCCCATAGGGGCAAGTAAAAGTAGTCTTTTCTTGGTCTTCAGGTGCAATCATGATTTGATTGTAACCCGAATACCCATCAAGAAAATAGTACCAAACCCTACCTGCTTGTCTGTCCAGCACCTGATCCATGAACGACATAGAAACGTGGTCCTTTTGTGTCCACTTATTCAGCTTTCCATAATCTATGCAGACTCTCCAACCAGTCACTAGCCTCATTGGTACTAATTTATTATTTTCATTTGGAACCACTGTGATTTTCTTTTTTTTCAACATGCATTGAACCAAGCTTAACCACTTGCTGTCTGCAATGGAAAAAACCACTCCAGCATCTAACGACTTGATTATCTCTTTTTCACCACCTCTTACATAGGAGGATTCAGTTTCCTCTGGTGCTCAATACTAGGAATGTTGTCCGGCTCAAGCTATATTTTGTGTATGCATAAATCTAATGGAATTTCCATTATATCTGAAATGGTCCACCCAATAGCTCTCTTGAATTTCTGCAATACTGATGTCAAAGCTTCCACCTATTCTTTTGACAAATCTACCACAATGATCATCGGTAAGATTTTGTTAGCCCCCAAGAATGATACTATAGATGAGAGGAGAGGGCCTTCAATTCCAATACCGATGACTCCTCGATAGATGGTTTTACAAGAGGTGTGGTTCTATTCTTCAAGTCAAGATCTAGCCTTTTAGGGGCATAATTGTAAGAACCTATGCCATGTAGTGCATTAACCAGATCATCATATTTATCTATCCCATCACTCTCAAAATTTATAATCACTGCTGCTAATGCTTCTACCCCTAATCTCTCCTTAATAGGTTCCTCCATTATAACCATATCATTATCCATCGCATCTATCATTGCCACCACTGTCATATTATTAGGATGTTAGACTGTCATATATATATTTAGATTATGTCATTTGAAGGTGATCCTCTCTAGGTCCATATCAATCACCACCTGAACAGTGCACAAGAAGGGTCTACTTAAGATAATCAGAGCTTGGGCGTCTATTTCACAATCTAAAATTATGAAATCTGTTGGATAGGTGAATGATGCCACCCTTACTTATATGTTACGTAAAATACCTACTGGCCTCTTCATAGATGAATCAACTATCAACAGCCTTGCAGATGTAGGATTGAGTTCTTCTAACCCCAACACCTTTTATATCACTAGCGACATACATTTATTCCTCCTCCCGATCACATAGAGCTTGATAAATATCATAAGGCCCAATAGAACATAGGATGGTGACTGCACCTGGGTCCCCCTTCTTTTCTACGGATGGTGCATGAGAATTTTTGCTAAACTGTTGCAATATATCTTGGAGCTCTTCTACAACCCAGTCGTCACCGTTATCACTCTCAAAATTGTCATCACTACAAGTCAGCTTCTCAAACTCAGCTTTAGGTGGCTCATCCTCAACCATATTATCCTTCTTTAGATAATTAGTAGCAGGTAAAAAATGCTCATCAGGTGGGGAGTCATTCTAAGTGTTAATAGCCAGACAATGAACAAATGTCGGTGGATTCTGCATAGTGTCACTAGGAAGGGTACCTATCTGTCGTTGGGCTAAGGTGGTAGAGATTTGATAATACTGTTGATCCAACTACTTGATAGCAGTTGAATGTGACTCAACCTTCTGGGTCAATCCTGAAATATCGACCTTGAGTTCTTTAAGGCAAGTTTCTTTGCTCTTTTGACCCTTTATCAATTTAGTCAATATTTCTTCTTTTCTTGATTTCGCATCTCGTCTGCCAGGTAGAATGTATTTTTCTCTCTTATCAGAATAGTTTTGACCTTGATTCCTTAACCTTGGGCTTGAAAACCCGCCAATTGATGATCCATAAACTTTGCCTCATCCTCTAACTCAGACTCATGTACCTTAGAAGTTGTACCCTATACCCCTACTGCATCAACCTTTAAAGAATTTATTATTATGAATTGTATGGCCAACTCACCAATATCAGTCCTTAATAATGAAATCTCCTGAGCTATAGCATTCTCAATTACTCTCCGCTCACCGAAAGCTCTAATGGTATAAGTGCCAGAACCTATCTCAACTTCTTGAGTTTTCCACCCTCGAATAGTTAATAAAATTTAATCCATAATACTAGAAGCTATCTCCCATTGTAATATCATAAAGACTTCTACGGAGATACTATATTCCATTGCTCTGGAACTGATAGTCAGGGCTCTATAGAATATCTCCAACAAGCTTGTCCTTAAAATTTGGTGGTTGGGCACCATGCTAAGCTTCTTCCTGAAATGAAACCATGCCTCATACATAGACTTTGACTGTAGCTGCCTGAAATTATAAATCTCATCCTTGAGCTATAATACCCTGGATGGAGAAAAGAACCTGTTCAAGAATTGTCTGCGTAACTCATTTCATGTAGTAATAGATTCTCTTGGCAGTTTCCCTAGCCATAAAGATGCTTCTCCAGTAAGCGAAATGGGAAATAACCTCAGTCTCAGTGCCTCCTGATCTACCTAGATATGGTATATGAAGTGCTGATCCCTATACAATTTGCAAGCTATATATTTGTGTCGTCTGTAGGCAACCCTGCAAACATACTCTTCAAGTATAGAAGTTGGATCATAGCACTAGAGATATTAAAATTGACATCTAGAGACAAAACAGGAGGGATAATGGCTCCTGTATCAGCTAGCTCAACATATCCCAGATCTTCTTCATCATCTATATATGGCTGCAAATACTGATATGCTGGGATAACTTGAATACGGGCAACTCTAGCTCTATTTTGATTTCCATCGAGTGCTGCTTGGTGGTTTGTTTCGTGTCTTTGCTCAGATAACTCTGCCTCCTTAGCTATCCATTGAGCTTGTTCTGTTGCCCTCCTCTTATTTTCAGCTTGAGCTAAAAGCTCACCTGTCTGTCGATCAATAGTATCTTATACTCCTTTGATAGGAGTGGGAGGTACAACATTACGAACCCTTTCAGTATTATTCTCTTTTCTATTCCACCATCCTACTAAGTGTTTGTAGGATCCTCGTTGGGTTTGGATTCACGGGGCGTAAGGGATTGCCTCTACTCTATGTATTAGGCATACACCAGCGTATACCCAACTAAGAACAAAAACAAAAAGAAAAACCTATAAACATCAACAACTCTAATTCACAAATCAACATCGTAATCCCCAGCCACGACGCCAAAATTTGATGACGTCCAAGCTACACCTCCACTCTGAAGATGATACGGTTGTTGCCAAATATAGTAACCCAATAAAGGCTGGGGTCGAATCCCACGGGAATACGTGAAAACATTGCTCTCAGCTGTTGTAATCATCTTGTAGAACTGGAAATGTAAATGAGGGTCTTTGAGTACAATGTCAAACTTGTAGCAACTATCAATTGTAATCAATCGTAAATGAACACTGGGATTGTGTTCCCCCTAGATTCTCAACTCCGTAGGATTATCGTGCTTTGTTGAACTAACCCGATACCTTACATGTAGAATCAATAAGTTATGTACCTTCTACAGTCTTTTGGACGAGAAGAATGATTTCACCCTTTACCTTTTAAGTCTCTGGATGTCGCTTTACTAACCTTTATCATAGTCCCAGTTAATTATTACCTTTTGAGTCTCTAGTTATTAGACGAAATCTAACCATCTTACTTAGGTAATACTTAGTAGCATGGATCGATAGTTAAACTCCAAATTACTATTGTCATTATCTTTTCCTAGTCACTACTCCTCTTTTGAAGTAAGTAGCAATAATCTAGGCGGGATCCTAACGTTTGCAACCACTAAGATAACTATTAAAGTGAAGATAATACCATACATGCATAGGTATCGGTTCCAAAAAATAATAGCACTTTTCCTACTTCGTCAGTCCCGCCAGGGTTTCCACAACCCTAGCTATGGGTTTTAGCCACTCATGCTTGTGAATTAATCAACAACATTCATTATTGAAAGCATAAGATTAAATCACAATAATCACAAGTAAAAACCCAAAACCGTCACTAAAATAATCTACCAAAATAAATACAAGAGAATTCCAAGACCAAAATCGAATCTCAAAATCAAAATTTGTTTATAAGTATCAAGAGTGCGTAACTTCTACTAGAAAACACATAAGGAATATTTATAGTACATGAGAAAACTCTAAAACCAAAGCCAGAACAAAATTGGATAAAAAAGGGTCGGTGGCTACATGTTGTCACCACATGCGGCCTGGAGGCCGGGCGCATATGGTACATACGTCCTGTAGGCCTGGAGCATGTGATACATGTGGTCCGCATGTTGACTTAGCATGTGCTGGAAGTTATTTTTAGCTCTTTTTCAATTTCCGTACATGTTTTGGTCACGACCAATCTGAAAAGTGTCTCGAACATCCATAATTGCTCCCATAAGTTGCCAAAAACACCTTTTTTTCATCCTTTTCACGAACTTAGCATTCAAAACATGATTTCCTACAATACATATTTAAAACGCATCATATCTGACAAAATAACCTCAGAAACTTGCATATTTTTATAATTTTAAGCGTCGAAAGTGCTATATTTCTATAGCACATCATATATATATATATATCACTGATTTTTTCTAATACATATGTATGGTACACACATATCATATATTAGATTTCAAACCTATGTATCATTCTTAAATTATGGAAAGTAAATACAAGTTTTTTGATATGTATCAAATACGTTTATTTGTTACATATGCCTGATGCATGTATACTTGGTACTTGTGATTGATACATTAATTGATTTAATAAAATTTTATGGTCTTTGATATCAGGAACAATATAGTTATGTGATAGATTCATATGTATCATAAACACGTACTAATCTGCCGCATACATAAAAAATTGATAAAGTTGTTACATGCATGTGTAGATGCATTCATATGTATCATGAATAAAAAAGATACATTACTTTCTATTATGATGAATATGCACACATGCAAGTCCATTCATATGTATCATAAACAAAAATTATATTTTTTTACTATGATGCATATGCATAGAGATACATTCACATGTTTCATGAACAAATACTAATAAGTTTCATATTATATATTAATTAGTAGACTATGATACATTAGCATGCAATTACTTCATATCTATCAGGAACAAAAAATACATTCTTTTTTTACTATGATACATATGAATAGTGATACATTCGTATGTATCATGAAATTTATTTTAATGAAGTGATCTTCTTCTCTATTTTTACCGCTACTCACTAAATATCTCAACCTTCATTGAAAACCAGTCAAATACACCAACAACTCCTCCACCATCATCATTGCCTTTGTCGTTGTTCTTATTGAAAATCTTGCAACATTGCTCAATTTCTCCTTTTTCTCTTAATGGGTATTATCTTAAAGGGTTGACAAGCAGCCGACGGGAGGGTGATGC
Source organism: Capsicum annuum (assembly GCF_002878395.1). Taxonomy (NCBI): domain Eukaryota; kingdom Viridiplantae; phylum Streptophyta; class Magnoliopsida; order Solanales; family Solanaceae; genus Capsicum; species Capsicum annuum. The sequence goes on along the minus strand of NC_061113.1, from coordinate 58,984,119 downwards.
CATTGCAGTGGTCATCATCATTACAATGGTTCTGTCATAAACTATGAAATTTTTTAAATTCTACAGTATGAAGATTCTTCAAAAGAATATGAATGCTTGTCAATATGAAGCACAAAGTAAAACTTTCAAAATTTAAGGAAAAAAAGACTAGAGATGAAAAAATTGAATCAAATTGTAAATTACTAATGATAAGATCTAATGAAAATTTTTAATTTACTTTTTTATTTTAGATATTTAAGAGATTCTCTCTCATGATTTATTCCCCTAAATAAATACAAATCTGTTACTTCCTTATTTAATATGTATCAAGAGGAAAAGGTGAAATATAAAATTTTATAAAGTATTTTAAAAGATAAGGAATTTTATGTATTTATGCCTCTTAAATTTGTGTAAATTATCCAAGAAAATCACCTATTTAAGTATTTTTTATAAATTATTTATCACTCTTAAATATCTTTTCTATTTATTACCTAAATATATGATATTTAGAAAATATTTACCATCTATAAGGAACCTATACTATATACAACAACAACAGACCCAGTGTATTCCCACAAAGTATATATACAATATAGATATATTATAAATGTATCAAAACGTATTATACTTATTACGGTAAGAAAAAAATGCTCTATATTAAAAATAAATTATGCATGCAATATAGATGTATTACCCTATGTATTAAAAGTGAATTATGCATGCAATATAGATGTATTATAAGTGTTTCAAATATATTATGATTGTTTTGGTGAAGAAATTTACACTATGTATTAAAAGTGAACTATGCATGTATTAAAATTAAATAGCTATAAATGGTAAATATTTTCTAAATTGGTATATTTAAGTAAGTTTTACGGCCCACAACCGCTTGGCCATGTGTTAAGATCAGAAATGACGCTAAAATGAATTGGTATTGATATTAGTAAATTGTGTTCAATACAAAAAAGTTTTATAAAAATAACCTGCATAAAAGGGTTTTTATTCTTTGTGCCCGTTTGGCCATAAGATTTTTTCACATTTTTAGAAATAATTTTAACTTTTTGTCAAATTCAACTCCAAGTTAATGTTTGGCCATGAGAATTTCAAATTCAACTTGGAGTTGTATTTGAAAAACTGAAAAATAAGAAAAAGTTGTTTTCAGTTTTTTCCATCTTCCTCGTCTCACAAAAATTCAAAAACAACTCCAATTATATTCATGCACAAACACAACTTCAACTCCAACCTCAACCCCAACTCTAACTTTTACTTCAAAAATTTTAGTTTTTATGGCCAAACGTCCACTTTGTTGGGCTTAATAAATTTGCCTATAAGGTAGATATTGTAACTATTGCACATAAGGTGGACGTTCATGACATTTCAAAATAACGAATCTACACAATTGATAGAAGTGAAGAAGTTAGTACTTACGGTTGTTGTCTTCTAACTTTTGGCTACTACCCCTCCCCCCTACAAAAAAAGGTCTTCTAACTTTTGCCCATAACATGGATGTTCAAGACATTTTAAGATAGTTAACTTGCTTAGTCAACCATAACTTTTGTTTTATAGGCAAATGTTAGAATTTATTAGTGGGGACAAAAATTCAAGACCATACACTTTGGGGTAAAAAAACTCAATATCATATTTTTGGGTGGTGTGGTGTGGGGGTTGGGGAATTTTAAAATTGAACACTTTGAAGGACACTAGGTGTAATACAACAATCTAGTAAGCCACACATTTGATGAATCAACACTAAAAATAATGAAAAAAAATCCTCAAATAACAGTCATATAAGTTTTAAACTACAAATAGTTATACTTTATTTTGATAACCTCATTATAGACAACTTTCATAATGTCACGACCTGAACCAGGGCTTGGCCGTGATGAGCATCTCAAGTCTAACGAGGACCGGAGACCACCCTCTGCACCTAACCAAATAGAACACAATACCCCTAGCATCAAATGAATTTCAAACATATAACAAGATAGTATGAGATAAACTCAACGAATTTAAGTCATTTCTATAATCTGATAACCAACTAAAATGACCAACTAGCATCACCCAAGTCCACAGTTATCCACAAAGCCTTCTACCAAAATTGAAATCAATAAAGTGTCGGAACCTTCCCTGACCTTGACAATGACAATGTTAATGATAATGTAAACTCTCAATTCTAATCTATGAATGGAAACTGATGAAATGTCCAAGTCTTCTGAAAAATAAAAGCTCACCATTTTACCACCAACGACCGATGAATCAATCCGATCCACCTAACTCTGTGCAAGAAAAGTAGAAGTATCTTCGGAGCCTTCATCATGTGGGGATACAATGTCCGGGGACTGTTAGTGGGTTGAGCACTAGCATGTAACTCAGGGATAAGGGATAAAATAAAGCCAAGAAACATCCAATTCAAAACCATGTGAACATCATTACATACATACATAAATAATATGCCTGGGAAAGGATAAAAGCCTTAGCATGCACTTTAAAACTTTAGCATGGATTATGTAGCTCAATCGTCATAATATAAGAAAGCACCCACAGGATATTGGGTCCAGCTCTTCCCCAGCTAGAAGGGTGCCAGTGCGTGTAGCCGCATAAATCAGAGGACGTATATATGCACCATGGGGGACTCGAACCTCTTTGGCATATCAAGGTGACTTAATCACCCAATCATGTATTATAATGTGGAAGACTTGAAACTCTCAATCATCTAATAATAATAATAATAAGGGAGACTCAGACCACTCAATTATTTAGACCCCTGCATTGTCAATCATGGTTTTTAGTATTGGTTCCTCAAGACCTCCACTATAATACCCCGTACTTTTACCTATCTTAAATTCATCCCAAAAATTGTCAAAGACTTTCTTTAAATATGAATACACTTTTATACATGTGAAATTTTCAAGATTTTGAATTTTTGTTGTGTAGAAAATTGAATAAGCTTTCCATCGATATAAAATTCTCCCAAATTCGACACCCAGACGAAGAGTTATGACCATTTTAGTAAGACAATGTATCACCCGCCGTCAGCGCGTCATGGAGCCAGCCAAAAAAGGTAATCATTAAAAACCAATGAGCCTCCGTGATATTGGCGCATCACACCAAGGCTCAATTTTAAAATCTTTCTTTTCCAGTGTTCCAGCGTAATCCTAGTGCATTGCGCCAAATGAAAAATTCACAATCAGTGAGGCACCACGATGGGCCGCGCTGCACTTCCCAATCGTCAGTTTCTAGTGACATGGCACGATAGTGCCGCATCGCGCAAGGGCCTAAAATTGGGATATTTTAGTGATGATTTTTAAACCCGTCCAGGGGTAAGTTGGTATTTTTCCATGGCCCTAATCAATCTAAACACAAAATTTAAACCCTAAGTACCCCATTATCTTATTATTTCTCACTTTCTCTCAAAAATATCGAAACATTCTCTCTCAAAGGGGCTAAACCCTAGTTCAAGAAATCAAGAGCAAGCCTAAGGATTTCCTTCAAGAACCTTCAAGAAAGAATCTTCCAAGGTATGTTAGGTGTTGATTCATGGGGTCCTTTTCACCCATGAAATCCAAGAACCCTTTTTCAAAGTACAAAGATGATGTATTTATGATTTCCATGTTTGAATTATATTGAATTCATGTTCATAATATTAGTTGGGTTTCAATCCATGATTTAAATGCAAGTTTCATGAAATTAAATAGCATGTATAACAAATATGTGCTTATCTTGATAGACCCTTAAATTTAGAAAGTGATTAATGAATCTATGATGTTGATTTAGTTGTCAATCCATGATTACGATAAGATTCATGAAAAATAGAATAGTATTTAGGAAGAAATTATATGAATTACATTCTAAATCCTTGAATTTGCAATTGAGTATTATATTCATTATGTTTATGTAATGACCATTATTATGTGAAATACTCATGCTCCCCAAGTATTTGCTAAAATGCCAATGTGAAATAGATAGGGAAATCATGAGATGTTATTATGAGATCTTAATCATTTACAAGTTTATGCTCTACAAGTGTTTGATAAGATGCCTATGTGAATTGACTAGTGAAAGCATGACATGTTATTATGTGATCCCATTCATGTACAAGTTAATGCATTACAAGTGTTTGATGAAATGTCTCTATGAATGAATTATGACCAATTAAACATTGTTATATTATTCAAGATTATGCTTTGCTTTGCTTCTCATGCTATCGAGTCCTGGGGGTATCCAATACCTGATAATTTAGCTTTTTACCTACAGCCAGTATCAGATATAGAATTGTATCAGTCATGTCACGATCAGTACTCTCAGTTTGTTATAGAACTTAGTAGAACTTAGTCAATTACAGAACTTAGGAAAACTTAGTAAACTCAGTCTCAGTCCAGTCTAATCCAGTATATTCAGTTCAATGTTTTTCAGTTGGGAGTAGGATTCAGCACCGAGCGAGAGCAGAGATGATGGCTTCCCCGTCAAATAGGTAGAGTCATTAGTAGTAATCCCTATACTCCAGAACTGCATATCCAACGCAGGATAAGGAGTTACCCGTTAGACTAGGCTTGACTACCTCTCAGGGGTCACCCATTAGATTAGGCTTGGCTCTGCCCCGGTGTTACTCATCAGTTAAGCTTGGCATCCTGATTTTTTAGTGTTAGTACCCGTGGCACGGTATTATCACCCTTCCAACTGAGGTTACAGGTTGAAGCCCAATCAGTTTAGAAAGGGGCATGTCGATTTGATGATTACCTCCCACAGTTTCACTTTCAGTCTTCAGTTAAAAACTTAACTCAGTCTTATAGAATCAGGACTGTCAGATAGAGTCAATCAGTTACATTTAATCAGTTATCAAAATTCAATACTTAGCTTCATAAAAGCTCAATTACAGTTTATATATATATGTATATGTATAGATCACATTCTTAGTATTTACGATATTCTCAAATTCTCCATGTACTCTCATGTTCAGTTATTCTCATTTAGTCAGTTGTATCCTCATGCATATAAACCCTTGTATTCAGCCTTACCTAATCTAGCATACCAGTACATTTCCATGTACTAACGTATAATTTTATGTGCTATGATATTTCATATCATAGTTTCGAACGCTCAAGTTCCCGATCACGTATAGTAGATTATTTCATATCATAGTTTTGGATGCTCAGGTTCTCGATCACGTATAGTAGATTTAGGTTCAACCAGCAGTAGTAGATTTAGCAGTGAGTCCTTATCATTCGAGGATAGTATACTATTTTATATTTTAAGTAGATGTATTAGTTTAGTAGATGGAGTTAGTTGAGGGATTGTCCCATCAACCCCACTTTCAGACAGATTCAGTTAAAGGCTTTTCAGAATAGTTTTTAGATAGTGTTTAGTTATTATCAGATGTTGTTATTTATCATATTTCAGTTGGTTTGAACCTTATGGCATTTTAACCTATTTTTTTTATATTAATTACAGTGTTATTATTCAATGGGTTAGCTTATGGTCCTTTGGGATCGTGAGCACCGCGTAACAACTAGGGGGTCCCGGGTCATTACATCCATAATCATGACTCTGCTACACAACTCTCATTAAATCCCAATTAAATAATTTTTCACACATTCCCATTCATTGAACCATAATATACATATAGGCATACATTGTTGGTATCGTCATACCAACTATATTTGCAAGGTAACATCAACATGCCAAACTAATTATCATTACTTGAGGGAATTCACAACCCCCTTGGTTCAATTATACATTAGCTTAGGGAATTACACCACCCCATAGGTTCAATTCAAAATCATTATGCTTTATTAACTTTTCAAATTATACAATAGTTCAAGAGTAGTTCAATGTGTACGCTTTTCATATTCAAAACCAATTTCACAATATAAGATTGAGGCCATTACCACTTTAATTGTCAATATTTACAAATTGAGGAAAATCACAATCCCCTAGTTTATTCACCATACCCATGCACCCCACAAGTTCAAAACTATAATAAAGCATGATCAATCATATGTAAACTATGTGAAAACATTGTTCAGACACAAACATTCAAAACCCTCAACCCATGTTCCAAACCTAACACCAAAACCAAATAAATAATACTTTAAAACACATGCTTTTAGAAAAGTAATAATTAGGAAAGAGTAACATGCCTGCAAGATTTTTAATTATGGAGAAGAAACCTTGAATTGACCCCTAGATGCTCAACCTTGAAGAAACCCCAGTTTGCTTTTCTTGAAGGAATTTGAAAGAGTAAAGAGGTTTTCTATTTTTTAAAGTATTAAAATAACGCCCTAAATATACCTTATGGACGTGGGGTCTATGTGGGTAAAGCAGTAAATGTCTAAAGTTCCCTTAATTTAAAAACTAAAAAATTATCGCCAGTGACTACGGGTCACACGATGACTCGTAACAACATGTTATGACTCTTCACCATGAGTCATAGCCAAGACAGTGTCATTAGGCACACATATTGTTGACCCTACGACCTATATAATACGACTCATTAGGGGATCCTATGACTCATAGGGTCCTAGTCATCACCAAGACAACAATATTTGGACCACACACTGGTTTGACTACGGTTGCGACATTACGACTCGTAATGAGTTCATACGACTCATTGAGAACCACTCATACTCAGAATAGAAAACTTATCAACATACAGTGGTTAGGCTACGATTTAGATCCAATGACTCATTAAGACTCCCTACAACTCATAAGGAGAGTCGTAATGAGGACAACGAGTATAAACTTTTAGAAATTTTCAAGGACCAAGGATCCAGGGTGTTGCATACTCCCTCCCTTAAGATCATTCATCCTCAAATGATAGGACAAGGCACTTATTAATACGATTTAACTCCGAGACACACCCACTCCTACCTATAACAAAGACAAAAACAAAGATATTAAGGAATTCACAATTTTGTTTAATGATGTCAGAAAACAAAAATGCTAAGGAATACACATACCTCATGCACATGATTATCCAAAATGGGAAACAAGAATGGATACTTGGACTTCATGTCTTTTTCAGCTTCCCAAGTGGCCTCTTCAACCTTTTGGTTCCTTCATAGAACCTATACCGAAGCCACATCCTTAGTCCGCAACCAACGGGCTTGCCGATCTAAAATCTTAATCGAGATTTCCTCATAGGACAAGGAATTAGAGACACCCATATTTTCAAAGGAATGACCAAGAAAGGATCACTTACACACTTTCTCAACATCGACATATGGAAGTGTAATACCCCATATTTCCCTAATATAATTTAAGTCCCTATACATGAGTATTCAGATATAGCATTTTTAAAAAACTTATTATTTTCCAGTTTAGAGCCTACCATTGCGTAGGAAATTGAATCATCTTTCCAATGATATAAAATTTGCCTAAATCCGATAACCGGATAAGAAGTTATGGCGATTTTAAGTTTCAGTCGTTCAACATCGTCATTTTAACCCTTAGAGAATCACGAAGCAAGCATAAATGACGATTGCCAATTTCCAGTAAAGCTCCATGAAAACACTATGTCGTGCTGTCAGCAAAAATCCCAATTGTCCTTTTCCAGTGTCCTTTTGGGATAATGGCGCGTCGTGCCAAGGGTGAGTTTCAGAATCAAAAGAGCACCATGATTCCTCCGTGTCGCGCCAAGGACTCAGTTTCCAGTTGTCCAATTCTAGTGACACAGCGCAATAGAACCACATCGCGCCAACTCACAAAATTGGGAATTTTTCAGTAATTCCGAGTTTCAAAGCTGAAGGCATTACAGTCTTTTTTCCCTCACCCCGTCAGCCTTTAACACAAAATTCACCCTAATTAACCCATTTGTTCCATTATTTTAATAACTTTTTCCCCAAATCAAAGAAGATGCTCTACCAATTAAGAACTCTAGCTCTCAAATTCAAGGTTAATCCTCAAGAATTCACCAAGAACTTTAAGAAATATATCAATTAAGTTATGGTAGATGTTCATCAATGGATTCCTTTCATCCATGGAGTCCAAGCAACCCTTTTAAATTATAAAATTGTAATCTTTTCAAGTTATTATATTTTAAATTGTGATTTCACCCATGAATCTCCATGAACTATAATTCTATACCATGTTACCATGAAATTATTGTTATTATTTAACCTTCCACGTTTTAATGTTGTTATTTATTGAACAAGACCACAATTTAACTCTACTATGTGGGATTCATGCTATTTCTATATGTTTTATGACATTCCTATGATTGTTCTAAACCATGAACTATAAGTGTTTGATAATATGCCTACAAGAGTGACTGATTTAATAAAAGCCTTCATGTTCTAATCTCTATGTTTTAGTGTCATTTTACTATTATTGTTTTTGAGTCCTGGGGGTATTGAATACCCGAAAACCATAGCTGTTTATTTAGTCTAGTCTCAATACATTACTGAATAGTCTTCAAATTATACTATGAATATTATCAGAATAGTTAGACATCATTCATTAAACTCAAAACAATCTAGTATCTTAGTGTTTTCCATTTGGGAGAAAGATTTAGCACCGACCGAGAGCAGGGATGGCGACTTCCCTATCAGATAGGCAGAGTCGTTAGTAGTAGTCTCTACACTCCAGAACTATGTAGCCAACATAGGATATGAGTAGTCACCCGTCAGACTAGGCTTGACTATCTCGCAGGGGTCACCCATCAGTTTAGGATTGACACCCTTAGTCTTTTGGACATTATATCAGTTTAGTGGATCCACACAATTATTGTTAGTACTCGTGGCACGTTATTAATACTCTTCTAGCTGGGGTTATAGGTTGGACCCCGATTAGCTCAAATTGGGGAATGTTGGTTAGATGATATCTCCCACAGTCTCAGATATAGTCTTAGTTACAATCTCAATTTAGTTATACAGTCTTAGAGTTATTTGACTAAAACATTCAAATATCAGTATTTTGTCAGTATTTTAGTTTATAGATTTTACTCAGTCCATGTTATATGCTTGGTCATGTATCCCCAGTGTTCACAGATTTTCATGTATCTTTATTAACATGCATACTCAGTTTTACAAATTTCTCTATATTTTTAGTACCTATAGATTTTATGTTCTCTACTCAGTACTCTATGTTTTACATGTATAATTATTTAGCTATTATTATTTCTATTCATGAAACCATGCATATCATTCTTCCTCATTTAGCATACCAGTACATTCAAAGTACTGATCGCATACCTTTCTTTTGTGCTATGATGTATCATATTATAGGTGTTGACACTCAGTTCCCAGATCGCACTTAGTCCTTTAGATTATCAGCAGTACAGTAGCAGCGGTGAGTCCTTATCATCCAAGGATAGATTATATTACTTCATGTCTTTATCTCAGTATTTAGTAGAGTTAGTTAGGGGCCTTTACCATCAACTCGCAGTATTCAGTTTTGAGGTTTTTCAAACACTATAGTTAGCTATTCAAATTATTCAGATATCAGTATTATGCCATATTCATCATTCAGTAGTCATTTTATTATTAAAACCTTAAGGCATTTCAGTTATTCTTCCACATTCATGATTATATTATTCAGTGCTTACAGTAGGTACCAGCTCATGGATTAGCTTATGGTCCCTTGGGACCGTAAGCACCGTGTGATGACTAGGGGGTAGTCTCGGGTCATTACAAACTTGATGTCAGAGCTTATGGTTTTAAAGTGTCCTAGGAAGTCTGAAAGCCGCCCCGAGTAGAGTCTTGTGCATGGGTGTGTAGCGCGCCACACTTATGGATGAGAGGCTACAAGGCTTTTAGCAAAAAGTTTCCATTATTTTAGTATTCATGTCATGCGAGTGAGCATGAGCTCAAGTTAAATTTTCTATCTAATCCACTTCTTTCTTTCATTTATAGAACATGCCTCCCCACAAGAATAGAAGAAGAATAAGAAATTAGCCAGCTCCTCTGCTCGTCCAGGCAGATCCTCTAGATGAGCATGTCTCTCACACAGAATTTAGAGCTACATTCACTACTCTAGAAAACTCCATAGCAACACAGAATGAATGGCCAGCTACTGTTCCAGCCAACCCAGTGGCCAATACTATTGCAACTAGAATTCAGGATTTCACCCGAATGAATCCTCCTTCTTTCACTGGATCCAAGTATAAAGAGGATCCATGAGAATTCTTAGATATGGTTCAGAAGGTAATGAATGCTATAGGGGTGATGTCTAGTCAGAGTGCTGAGTTGGATGCATATCAATTGCAGGATGTAACCCATACTTTGTTTAAGCAGTGAAAGGTTGATAAAGGTGTAGATGCAAGGCCTGTAGAATGGGAAGAGTTTGCCAGAGCTTTCTTAGATAGATTCTTCCCATTAGAGGTGAGAGAGGCTAAAGTTTTAGATTTCATTAATTTGAGGTAAGGTAGCATGAGTATGAGGGGGTATTTCCTCAAGTTTACTCAGTTAGATAGGTATGCTCCTCATATGGTGGCTGATAACAGGTCCAAGATAAGTAAGTTTGTGTCTGGCATATCTGATAGTGTGGTTAAGAAGTGCAGGACTGCAATGCTTATTATTGAGATGGACTTGTCTAGACTGATGGTCTTTGCTCAACAGATAAAGAAGCAAAAGATTAAGGAGAGAGAGAGAGAAAACAAGAGAGCTAGGATAGGTAGTTTTAATTTCAATCAGCCAAAGTTAGAAGGTGGTAACCGTCCTCAGTTTCATCAGAGGGCTTTAGCCCCAGCACCCTCTTCAGTTAGTGCTCCAGTACCCAAATTCAGAATAGGGATAGGGAACCAGTTTCTAAGTCCCAGGTCAGTGTTAGAAGTGCTCGTACCAATACTTTATGTCAATAATATGGCAGACATCATCAGGGTGAGTGTAAATTAGGTAGTGATGTGTGCTTCGGGTGTGGCAAGCCAGGCCATTAGATTCGGAAGTGTTGGGTAGTTGCTCAGAAGGGTAGGGATGTGCGCCAACAGGGCCAGTCCCATCAGTCGTCAGTTCCATCTGATCGTCCGACTCAGCAGCGTTCCACTTCTAGTGCTACCAGTGGTCAGTGTCTGAATAGATTATATGCTCTTCAGTCCTGCCAATATTAGGAAAATTCTCCTGACGTAGTTACTGGTACGTTGCTGGTCTTTCACTTATATGTTTATTCTTTACTAGACCCTGGAGCTTCTCTTTCTTTTGTAACTTCATATATAGCCGTCAACTTCAGAGTCAGCCCTAAAATGCTAGTAGACCCCTTTTTAGTTTCCACCCCAGTTGGTGTTTCTATTATAGCCAGACAGGTATACAGGAACTGTCCGGTCACATTATCTCAGAAAGTTACCTTAGTTGATCTCGTGGAGTTAGAGATGATAGATTTTGATGTCATTATTGGCATGGATTGGCTCCACTCATGCTATGCTTCAGTTGACTGTAGAAACAAAATAGTTCATTTTTAGTTCCTAAATGAACTAGTGCTTAAATGGAAGGGTAGTACTACAGCTCTTAGGGGTCAGTTGATCTCATACCTTAGAGCCAGAAAGATGGTATCAAAGGGATTTATTTACCTTCTCGTTCAAGTCAAAGACTTTAAATCAGAAACTTCAACTCTTGAATCAGTTCCAATAGTAAATGAATTCTCAGATGTATTTCCTGAAGATCTCCCGGAGTTCCTCCCAAAAGGGAAATCGACTTCGGAATAGACCTTCTCCTAGATACTCAGCCTATATATTTTTTTCCATACATAATAGCTCCAGTTGAACTCAAAGAACTAAAAGAATAGTTGAAGGATCTCTTATATAAGGGATTCATCAGACCTAGCATCTCCTCGTGGGGCGCACCTATTCTATTCGTGAGTAAGAAAGATGGTTCACTCAGAATGTGCATAGACTACTGCCAGTTGAACAAAGTCATAGTTAAGAATAAATATCCACTACCTAGAATCAATGACTTGTTTGATCAACTTCAGGGTGCTAGTTGCTTTTCCAAGATTGACCTCAGATTAGGCTATTATCAGCTTAGGATCAAGGAATGTAACATTTCAAAAATAACTTTCCGAACTCAGTATGGTCACTTCGAATTATAGTCATGTCCTGTGGTCTTACGAATGCTCCAGCAGCCTTCAAGGACTTGATGAACCGAGTTTTCAAGCAGTACTTGGACATGTTTGTCATAGTCTTCATTGATGACATTCTTGTTTACTCTCGTAGAGAAAATGATCATGCAGACCATCTCAGAATAGTATTGCAGACTCTTAGAGCTCACCAGTTGTTCGCTAAATTCAGTAAGTATGAATTCTGGCTAAGATTAGTAGCTTTTCTTCTCCATATTATTTTTGGTGATGGCATTAGAGTCGATCCTCAAAAGACCGAGGCGGTGAGAAACTGGCCTAAACCCATCTCTCCATCAGATATTAGGAGTTTCTTGGGTTTAGCTGGCTATTACAATTGGTTTGTTAAAGGGTTTTCTTCTATTTCATCCCCCATGTCCAGTTTGACTCAAAAGAAAGTTAAGTTTCAGTGGGTAGATTCCTGCGAGAAGAGTTTTTAGGAGTTAAAGACTCGACTCACCTTAGCCCCAATCTTGGCTCTACCAGACAGTTCATATGGTTTTTTTATGTACCGTGATACATCCAGAGTAGGTTTGGGTTATTTCCTCATGCAGAGAGGTAAGGTCATAGCCTATGCCTCTAGACAGCTTAAACCCCATGAGAAGAATTACCCTACTCATGATCTTGAGTTAGCAGTTGTAGTATTTGCCTTAAATATTTGGAGGCATTACTTGTATGGGGTGCATGTAGATGTATTCACACATCACAAAAGCCTTCAGTATGTGTTCTCTCAGAAAGATTTGAATCTGCGTTAGAGAAGGTGGTTGGAGTTATTGAAGGATTATGACATGAGTGTTCTATATCATTCAGGAAAGGACAATATAGTGGTTGATGCTCTCAGTAGATTGTATATGGGTAGTGTTACTCATGTTGACGATGGTAAGAAGAAGTTAGCTCAGGAAGTTCATCAGCTCGCCCGACTAGGTGTCCGCTTAGTCGACTCAATAGAGGGATCATCTTTAGTTTTTGAGGTGAACGAAAGCAGGATAGAGATCCTAGTCTAGTTAAGTTAAAAGAATTAGTTAGAGACCAGAAAATGGAGGTTTTTTCCTAAGGGGGAGATGGTATTTTGCGTTGTCAGGGTAGATTGTGTATGCCTGGTATAGATGATTTTAGGCAATGAATTCTTGTAGAAGTGCATGGTGCGCCTTACTCTATTCATCCAGGGGCCACCAAGATATACCACGATTTGCAGGAGATTTATTGGTGGAGTGGGATGAAGAGAGATATTATAGAGTTTGTAGCTAAGTTCTCTACATGCCAACAAGTTAATATTGAGCACCAAAAGCCTAATGGGTCCATACAGGAGTTCAATATTCCCATGTGGAAATGGGAGGAAGTGAACATGGACTTTGTGACAGGTTTGCCTCGTACCCATCATCAGCATGATTCTTTTTGGGTTATCATAGACAAGATAACCAAATCAGCTCATTTCTTGCTAGTCCATACCTCTTATTCAGCTAAGGACTATGCCAAACTCTTTCTCAAAGAATTGGTTAGGTTGCACGGTGTTTCCTTATCTATCATCTCAGGCAGAGGTAACCAGTTTACCTCTCATTTCTAGAAAGTGTTCTAAAAGGGTCTTGGTACCCAAGTCTACCTCAGTACAACTTTTCACCCTCAGATAGATGGTCAAGCAGAAAGGACCATTCAGACTCTATATGATATGCTGAGAGCATGTGCAGTTGATTTTAAAGGTAGTTGGGATGACAACTTTCTTTTGATTGAATTGTCATACAATAATAGCTATCATTCCAATATCCGTATGGCTCTATTTGAGGCTCTCTATGGAAGAAGATGTAGATATCTAATTGGTTGGTTTGAAGTAGGTGAGGCCACAGTAGTAGGGCCTGACTTGATGTTTGATATGTTAGAGAAGATTCAGTTGGTCAGAGAAAGGCTTAGGGTTGCCTAGAGTCGACAAAAATCGTGTGCAGGCATGAGGAGAAAGGATCTTGAGTTTGAGGTCGGTGATTTCATGTACTTGAAAATCTCTCTCATGAAAGAAGTGAAGAGATTCAGCAAGAAAGGGAAACTCAGTTCTCGATATATCGATCCTTTTAGAATTCTCAGTCATTTTGGAAAGGTAGCTTAGAGCTTGAGTTGCCTTCAGATTTAGCCTCAGTACACCCAGTGTTCCATGTCTCATTGTTGAAAAAGTGTATTGGTGATCCAACTATAGTTTTTTCCTTAGAAAGTGTAGATCTTCAGAACAGTATTTCCTTTGACGAAGTTCCAATCGAAATTCTTGATCATCAAGTTCATAGACTAAAGAACAAAGAAGTTTCACTAGTCAAAGTTCTTTGGCGGAATTATTCTGTTGAGGGAGCCAATTGGGAAGCAGAGGCAGATATATGGATCAAGTACCCTCATCTTTTCTCTGCGAATCCAAATTCAGTATAAGGTACCAAATATTCTTAAGATTTTTCGCTATCATGCTCAGTTTCAGTTGTACATCATGTTCATGTCGGTAGTGCATTCATCAATCAGTTCAGTCATGCATTCTATGCATCATATATGCATATTGAGTGTGTAATCTTAGTCCATCAGTTTTCCTTTGGCTTAACCAGTCTCATTCGAGGATGAATGGTCCCAAGGGGAAATATTGTAATACCCTATATTTCCCTAACATAATCTAAGTCCCTATACATGAGTATTCGTATATAGAATTTTCAAAACACTCATTATTTTCAAGTTTAGAGCCTGCCATTGTGTAGGAATTGAATTAGCTTTCCAACGATATAAAATTTGCCTAAATCCGATAACCGGATAAGAAGTTATGGAGATTTTAAGTTTCTGTCGTTGAACACCATCATTTTAACCTTTAGCGCATCGCGGAGCCAGCATAAATTATGATTGTCAATTTCTAGTGAAGCTCCACGAAACCACCACATCGCGCCGTCAACCAAAATCCCAATGTTCCTTTTCCAGTATCTTGTCGCGATAATGGCGCATCGCGCCAAGGGTGAATTTCAGAATCAAAAAGGCACAACAATTCCTCCACGTCTCTCTAAGCCCTCAGTTCCCAGTTGCCTAATTCTAGTGACACGCTGCGATAGCGTCGCGTCGCGCTAGCTCATAAAATTGGGAATTTTTTAGTAATTCCGACTTTTAAATCTGAGGGCATTATAGTATTTTTTCCCTCACTCGAGTTATCCTTTAATACGAAATTCATCCTAATTAACCCATCATTTAATTATTTTAATAATTCCCCCCCCCCCCCCCAAATCAAAGAAGATCTCTCCCAATCAAGAACCCTAGCTCTTAAATTCAAGGTCAATCCTCAAGAATTCACCAAGAACTTCAAGAAATCCATCAATTAATGTATGTTAGATGTTCATCCGTGGAGTCCAAGCAACCCTTTTAAATTATAAAATTGTGATCTATTCAAGTTATTATATTTTAAATTGTGATTTCACCCATGAATCTCCATGAACTATGATTCTATACCATGTTACCATGAAATTATTGTTATTATTTAATCCTTCATGTTTTAATGTTGTTATTTATTGAACAAGACCATGATTTAACTCTATTATGTCGGATTCATGCTATTTCTGTATGTTTTATGACATTCCTATGATTGTTTTAAACCATGAACTACAAGTGTTTGATAAAATGCCTACAAGAGTGCTTGATTTAATAAAAGCCTTCATGTTCTAATCTCCAAGTTTTAGTGTCATTTTACTTATTATTTTTGAGTCCTGGGGGTATTGAATACCCTAAAACCATAGCTGTTTATTTAGTATAGTCTCAGTACATTACAGAATAGTCTTCAGATTATACTATATTATTATTAAAATAGTCAGATATCAGTCATTAAACTCAGAACAGTCCAGTATCTCAGTGTCTTTTAGTTGGGAGTAGGATTTAGCATCGAGCGAGTGCAGGGATGACGGCTTCCCCATCAGATAGGAAGATTCATTAGTAGCAGTCCCTATACTCTAGAAATACGTAGCTAGCGTAGGGTATAAGTAGTCACCTATCAGACTAGGCTTGACTATCTCATAGGGGTCACCCATCAGTTCAGGCTTGACACCCTTAGTCCCTTGGATAATATATCAGTTTAATGAATCCACACAGCTATTGTTAGTACCCGTGATACAGTATTAACACTCTCTAACTGGGGTTACAGGTTAGACCCATTAGAGAATGTCAGTTAGACGATACCTCCCACAATCTCAAATATAGTCTCAGTTATGGTCTCAGTTCAGTTATATAGTCTTAGAGTTATTTGGCCAAAGCATACAGATATCAGTATTTTGTCAGTATTTTAGTTTACAGATTTTATGCAGTCCATGTTATATGCTTGATCATGCATCCCCAATGTTCACAGATTTTCATGTATCTTCAGTATTTATAGATTGTCATGCATACTCGGTATTTACAGATTTCTCCATATTTTCAGTACCTACAGATTTCATGTTCTCTACTCAGTACTCTATGTTTTACATGTATAATCAGTTAGCTATTATTATTCCTATTCATGAAACCATGCATATCATTCTTCCTCATTTAGCATACCAGTACATTCAAAGTATTGATCGCATACCTTTCTTTTATGCTATGATGTATCATATCATAGGTGTTGACACTCAGTTCTCGGATTGCACTTAGTCCCTCAAATTATTAGCAGTACAGTAGAAGTGGTGAGTCCTCATCATCTGAGGACAAATTATATTACTTCATGTATTTATCTCAGTATTTAGTAGAGTTAGTTGGGGGCCTTTCCCATTAACTCACAGTATTCAGTTTAGAGGCTTTTCAGATACTACAGTTAGCTATTCAGATTTTAGTATTATGCCAGATTCATCATTCAGTAGTCATTTCATTATTAAAACCTTAAGGTATTTCAGTTATTCTTCCACATTCATGATTATATTATTCAGTGCTCACAGTAGGTACCAGCTCATGGGTTAGCTTGTGGTCCCTCGGGATCGTAAGCACCATGTAACGACTAGGAGGTAGTCTCGGGTCATTACTGGAATACAGGATGAATAGAACTCATACTCAAAGGCAAATCCAACTCATAAGCCAAATTGCCCATTCGCCTCAAAATATGATATGGACTAACATACCGAGGACTGAGTTTCCCCTTCTTTCCAAACTGCATCACTCCCTTTATGAGAGACACATTCAAGAATACCAAAACATCCACGTCAAACTCCAAATATCTTTACTTTATATCCACATAGGACTTTTGACGACTTTGGGTGGTCTTAAGCCTATCCCAAATCACCTTCACCTTCTTCATAGCTTAGTGAACCAAGTTGGAACCATACAACCTATTCTCACCAACCTCGAACCACCCAATAGGAGACCTACACCTCCTACCATACAAAGCCTCAAACTGAGCCATCCCAATACTCGAGTGATAGTTATTATTATATGCAGACTTGACGAGAGGCAAATGGTCAACCCAACTACCACCAAAATTGATCACACAAGACCTCACATATCTTTCAAAGTCTGTATTATCCTATTCGCTTGTCCATTCATCTGTGGGTGGAAAGTGGTGCTAAGGTTCACCTTATTCCCTAAACCTCTCTGAAAAGAATGCCAAAAGTGAGATGAGAATGGCATTCCTCAATCAGACATAATAGAAACTGGAGCACCATGCAATTTTACGATCTCTTCAATGAAGAGCTTAGCATAATCCTTCACCGAAAATTAGTTCTCACTGGCAAGAAGTGAGCGGACTTAGTCATCCTATCCATTGTGACCCAAATGGAATTAAACTGACAATGGGACCATGGAAGACCAATAATGAAATCCATATTAATCACTTCCCATTTCTATACAGGCAATTCAATCTCTTGAGACAAACCACCAGGGCTTAAGTGCTCTACCTTCACTTGCTGACAAACTAAATACTTAGCCACAAAATTGGCCATATCCCTCTTCAAGTTATTCCACCAATAAATTTCTCTTAAGTCATAGTACACCTTCGTTGAACCAGGATGAACAATATACTTTAACTCATGAGCTTCCGCCAAAATCCTCTCTCGCAGCCCATCAACATCTAGAACACATAACTTTCCTTGGTACCTCAAGATACCATCACCACTGATCTCGAAAGCCATCACTTTCTGGTGACCCACATCATCCTTAATTCGCATCAAGATGGGATCCAAAACCTGCTTCTCCTTCACCTCAGCACCAAGAGATGACTTCTCCACCTCTTGCACAATTACACCACCACCCTCAGAGTCTAAGAAACAAACTCCAAGATTAGACATACGGTGAATATCTTTCACCAGTCGCTTCTTCTCATCTACATGGTATAATCTTCATATGGAAAACCTTTTTAGAGCATCAATAACCACGTTAGCTTTATCTGAGGTGATAGTGGAGACTCATGTTGTAGTCCTTGAGCAACTCAAGCCATCTCCTTTGCCTGAGATTCAACTCCTTCTGGGTGAACACATACTGCAAATTCTTTTGGTCCAAGAAGATATCAACATGGACCCTATACAAATAGTGGCACCAAATCTTTAAAGAAAAAACCACAGCCAACAACTCCAAATCATACGTCAGATAGTTCTTCTTGTGTACCTTCAACTGTCGAGAAGCATATATAACCACTTTACCATGTTACATCAACTTACAACCCATTCCAACCTGAGACACATCACATAAACAACAAAACTATTGGTACCATCAGGTAGAGTCAAAACCGAAGCCAAAGTTAACTTATATTTCAACTTCTCTAAACTACCCTCACAAGCATCAGACCACAAAAAATTCACCTTCTTCTAAGTCAACTTAGGCAATGGCGCAAATATAAAAGAGAAGATTTCTACAAACCTCCTATAATACTCGGCTAAACCCAAGAAGCTTCGAATGTCAGTTGGAGTCATGGGTCTAGGCCACTTCTTAACCACCACAACTTTCAACCGATTCACCATGATCCCTTTTGCTTGAAATAATATGACCCGAATAGGTCACAACATTTAATCAGAACTCACATTTAGAGAACTTCTCATACAACTGTTAATCTTTCAAGGTTTGCAACACAAAGCAGAGGTAATCAACATGATCCATCTCACTCTTAGAATATACCAAAATATCATCAATAAATACAATTATGAACAAATCCAAGAACTGATGGAGTACACAATTCATAAGATCCATAAATGCCACTAGGGCATTAGTCAAACCAAAAGACATCACTAGAAACTCAAAATGACCATACTGGGTTTGAAAGGCAGTCTTAGGGATATCCACTTCCCTAATATTCAACTAATGGTAACTTGACCGAAGATCAATCTTGGAAAAGTACTTAGCACCCTAAAGCTGATCAAGGAGATCCTCAATCCTAGGAAACGTAAACTTATTCTTAACAGTCACCTTATTCAACTGGTGGTAATCTATACACATTCGAAGGGACCCATCTTTCTTACGCATGAAGAGAACTATAGCACCCCATAGAGACATGCTAGGGTGGATAAAAACCTTATCTAAAAGATCTTTAAACTGCTCTTTGATTTCCTTCAACTCAACTGAAGACATTCTATAAGGAGGGTTAGAAATAGGACAAGTGTCTAAAATAAGATCAATTCCAAAATCAATTTTCCTATCAAGAGGAATACTAGAAAGATCATCAAGGAACACCTCAGGAAATTTGTAGACCACCGGGACAGATTGTAATGAAGTACCTTTGGATCTAGAATTCTCAGCATTCACTAGACGGTAGAGGCGCCCTTGAAAATCAATTTATGGTCTTTAAGATATGAAATGAACCTTTTCTTAGGCACTAGGGAACTACCTTCCCATTCAATCACCAACTTATTAGGGAAGTGGAAACTGACCCTTCGGGTCCAACAATCAAGAGACACATAACACGAATGCAACTAATCTATCCCCAAAATCACATCAAAGTCTAACATGTCCAACTCTATCATATTCACCAAGGTCTCTCTACTACTGAACGACATCACACAACCCCTATAAACCCTTTTAGCCATAATAGAGTCACCCATCAGGATGGACACAGAGAAGAGATCCAAAATGCACTGAGGATCAAAATCAAAATGAATAGCCACATAAAGGGTCACATAAGAGAAGGTAGATCCAGGATCAAGTAGACAATATATATCACGAGAGAAAATTTGAGCGTACCAGTAGCCACATCGGGGGATGCCTCAAAATCTTGGCGGGTGGCAAAAGTGTACAGACGGTTTCAATCAGTGCCAGAGTTAGAAGCAAAAGTAGAACCCTTTGGTGTAAGAGCAGATGAAGTAAAAATAGAGATCTAATTTTCCCTAGAAGCAACCCTAGAAGGATAGTCTCTCTACATATAACCAATCCGATCAATCTGCGCACAGGGATTTGATTTTCCCTAGAAACATCCCTAAAAGGACAGCACCATTGGCCTAAGGTTGGTCACCCTATGACCTGGGACCAATACTATTTTGAAACCTACGATCACCTGATGACTTTGGATAAGGAGCACTATTCGTAGAGTAGGAACCAAAATTACCCCACTTCTTCTTAGACTATTTTCCACTGTCTCTACCACCCTGCTGCTGACTTCCACCCTAATCCGAATACCAAAACTTCTTATTTTTCATTTAACTTATCTCTGCTTGCTTTTTCTTTTCCTCTTCCACTTGTTGCATATACACCATAAGTCTAGGGATGTCCATATCCCTGTTCAACAAGGCAACTTTTCTTTCCAAGATCAAATCATGGGATAATCCAAAAGCAAACTTCCTCATTTTAGCCCTTATGCTAGAAACTAATTCCAAAAAAAATCATGATGGATGATGAAACTTTAAGGCATACTCTTTTACTGTCATTCTGCCTTGCTTTAAATTCATGAATTCCTCAGCCTTCGCCTTCCTCAACTCATGAGGAAAGAAGCTATCAACAAAAGCACTAGAGAAGACATCCGACAAAGGGAACTTAGTATCATGACTCCTAGAATGATCACATTCCTCAAACCACTAATACACCACATCCTTCAACTAATAAATAATGAATTCCATACCCTCTATATCAGTAGCCTGCATCACATAATTTTTTTTCCATCCTATCAATGAAATTTTGAGGATCTTCCTCAACTTTAGAAACAGTGAAAGTCGTAGGACTTAGTCTCATAAGTTGGAAAACTCTAGTCACCTTAGAAGATGGAGCAATAGAAGTAATACGCTTAATCTGAGAGGCCACTAACTGGGTAAGCAAATGGATCAACTGGCAAAACTCATTATTAGACACACCAGCCTGAGGTATCCGACGAGGGCTAGGGGGACTGGTAGAACTACACTAGGGAAATTAAAAGCAGCGACCCTAGATCGGTTTGAACTCCTTGCGTAGGACGAGCTCCATCCATATTATCCTTAGGAGGGGTAGATGAGTTTCCACGAGCATTAGATCTTTTGGGAGGCATAATCTAAAATGTACACCTACAAAAATTAAAGGAGATTTTAAGATATTAGACTCTACAACCCGTAATAGAATAATGAGAAAGGGAAAAATTCCTAAATGCCTTGTAGCCCCTCCCTTATAAGTGTGGCATGCTACACATCCAAAAAAGAGACTCTACTTGACATGACTTTATGGACACCCAATGATACCAAACCTAGGCTTTGATATGAACTTTGTCATGATCCAAACCAGGGCCAAGATGGCATCTTAAGTCCAACGAGGCCATAGACCATCCCCTGCACCTAACCAAACAAAACATAATATCCCGAGCATCAAATGAATTCTGAACATATAACAGGATAACATAAGATAAGCTCAAGGAATTTAAGTCATGTCTATAATCCGATGATCAGTAACCAACCAAAACGACAAACTAACATCACCCAAGTCCATAGTAATCTACAAAGCCTTCTAACAAAATCAAAATCAATAAAGTATCGGGACATGCCCCCACCTTGACAATGACAATGTTAATGATAATGTGAATTCTCAATTCTAATCTATGAATAGAAACTGATGAAATATCCAAGTCTTCCAAAAAATAAAATCTCACCACCTCACCACCAATGATCGATGAACTGAGCTGATCTACCTAACTTTGCGCAAGAAAAGTAGAAGTATCTTCGGTGCCTGCATCGCATGGAGATACATCATTCGGGGATGGTTAGTGGGCTGAGCACTAGCATGTAACTCAGGGATAGAGGATAAAATAAAGCCAAGACACATCCAATTCAAAACCATATGAAAATCATTACATACATACATAAATAACATGCTGAGGAAAGGATCAAGGCTTAGTATACACTTTAAAACTTTATCCTGGATTGTGTAGCTCAACCGTCATAATATAAGAAGGCACCCACGGGCTATATGGGTCTAGCTCTCCCCTATCTAAAAGGGCCCCAGTACGTATAGCTACACGAACCAGAGGACGTACATATGCACCATGGGGGACTTGAACCTCCCGGCACATCAAGGTGACTTAAGAACTCAATCATGTAATATAATATGGGGGACTTGAATCTCTCAATCATATAATAGTAATAATAATAATAATAATAATAAAGGGGACTCAAACCACCCGGTCATTTAGACCCTACGTCGGCAATCACGATTTCTATTACTGGTCCCTCGAGACCTCCACCTTCACGACTCAGTTACACAACCCTCATTAAAGACCAATTAAATAATTTATCACACATTTCCATTCATTGAACCATAATACACATTTAGGCATACACTATTGGTATCGTCATACCAACTACACTTGCAAGATAACATCAACATGCCAAACTAATTATCATCACTTGAGGGAATTCAGTATTCATGTCGTGCCAGTGAGCATAATCACAAGTCAATCTCTCAGTCTAATTCGATTCTTCTCTTTATTTCAAAATATGCCTCCTAAGAGAAGAAACCAGTTAGCCCCTCAGCCTGAAGAACCTTTGGGCGATCATGTTTCTCATGCGGAGTTTAGGACCATATTTACCACTCTTGCTCAGTCAGTAGCTGTCCATAATGAGTGACCAGCTGTCATTCTAGCCAACCCAGTGGCCAACTCAGCTGCAGCTAGGATTCGGGACTTCACCCAAATGAATCCTCTATCCTTCCACGTGTCTAAAGTAGATGAGGACCCTTAGGAATTCCTAGATCAGGTGTAGAAGGTGATAGACATCATGGTAGTGACTACGGTTGAGAGTGCTGAGCTAGCTGCATATCAGTTGTAGGATGTGGCTCATACTTGGTTCAAATAGTAGAAATCAAAACGGTTAGATGATGTAGGTCCTATAGAGTGAGAGGAGTTTTTCACTGCATTCTTAGATAGATTCTTTCCCCAAGAGCTTAGAGAGGCTAAGGTGATACAATTCATCAACCTCAGGCAAGGAAATATGACGGTGAAAGAGTATTCTCTAAAGCTTACTCAATTAGCCAGATATGCCCCTTATGTGGTTGCAGATGGCAGAGCCAAGATGAGTAAGTCTGCTTCAGGGGTAAATGATAGTGTGGTTAATAAGTGCAGATCTTCCATGCTAAATAGTGACATAACTTTAGCCAGACTTATGACCCATGCTCAGTAGATAGAGGAGAACAAGATTAAGCAAAGGGAAAAGCAGAATAAGAAAGCTAGGAGAGGTACCTTCAATTTTAGTCAGCTTAAATTAGAAGGAGGAAACCGTTCTCAATTTTTTCCTAAGTCATTAGTTATAGCTCCTTCTTCAACCAGTGCTTCAGCTCCTAAGTTCAGAGATAGAGTGCCAGGCTCTAAGTCTTAGGGCAGTGTCAGCAATTCTCGAACTAATCCCCTTTGTCAGACTTATGGTAAGAACCACAAGGGTGCTTGCAGAGCTGGCAGTGATGTCTATTTTGATTGTGGTAAGCCAGGCCACAGAGTCAAAGAATGCCCTCAGTCAGGTTATCAGAGTCATCTCCGCTCCTCAGCTCAGTCCGATCACCCAAATCAGCAAAGTACCACCGCCAGTGCTACTAGCGGGCAACACCCAAATAGACTATATGCTCTTTAGACCCGATAAGATCAGGAAAATTCTCCTGATATAGTTACTGGTATGTTACAGATCTTTCATGTGCATATTTATGCTTTGCTAGATCCAGGAGCTTCTTTATCTTTTGTTACTCCCTATATAGTGGTTGATTTCGAAATCAGTCCCAAAATTCTAGAAGAGCCCTTATCAGTCTCTACCCTAGTGGACAAAACCATCATATCTCGGCGGGATATAGGAACTGTCTGGTTATGATATTTTAGAAAGTCACTTCAGCAGACTTAGTCGAATTAGAAATGATTGATTTTGATGTCATTCTTGGTATGGATTGGCTTTATTCCTTATATGCCACAGTCGATTGTAGAAATAGAATAGTCCAGTTTTAGTTTCCAAATGAACCCGTCCTTGAGTGGAAGGGTAGTGTATCCTCTTTCAGGGGTAAGCTTGTTTCCTACTTTTGGGCAAGGAAAATGATATCTAAAGGATCTGTCTATCATTTTGTTCGATTTAAGGATACTAGTTCCAAAACTCCCAGCCTTGAATCAGTCCAGTAGTGAATGAATATTTAGATCTCTTTCCCAAAGATCTTCCAGGAATTCCTCCCGAAAGGGAAATAGACTTTGACATTGATCTTCTTCTAGAAACTCAGCCTATCTCTATTCCACCATATAGAATAACACCAACAGAACTTAGAGAATTGAAAGAACAGTTGAAGGAACTCTTAGATAAGGGATTCATCAGACCCAACATTTCCCCGTGGGGCACACTAGTCTTATTCATGTGCAAGAAAGATGGTTCTCTCAGAATGTGCATTGATTACCGTCAACTCAATAAGGTCACAATTAAGAACAAGTATTCTCTTCCCAAAATCGATGACTTGTTTGACCAATTTCAGGGTGCCAGCTATTTCTCTAAGATAGACCTCAGATCCGGCTATCATGAGCTCAAAGTTAGAGAAAGTGACATTCCAAAAATAGCTTTTTGTACTCGGTATGGTCACTTTGAATTCTTAGTTATGTCATTTGGTCTTACCAATGCCCCATAAGCTTTCATGGACTTGATGAACCGCATGTTCAAGTAGTACTTGGACATGTTCGTCATAGTCTTCATAGATGATATTCTATTCTATTCTCATATTGAGCATGATTATGTAGACCATCTCAGAACAGTACTTCAGACTCTTAGAGATCATCAGCTATTCCCCAAATTTAGTAAGTGCAAATTTTGGCTAAGGTTAGTAGCATTTCTTGGTCACATTATTTTCGGTGATGGCATTAGAGTTAATCCTCAAAAGATCGAAGCAGTAAGAAACTTCCAAGACTTATCTCTCCATTAGATATCAGGAGTTTCTTGGGTTTGGCTAGCTATTACAGATGGTTTGTTGAAGGATTTTCATCTATTGTATCCCCTATGTCCAGATTGATTCAGAAAAAAGTCAAGTTTCAATGGTCAAACCCTTGCGAGAAGAATTTTCAGGAGTTGAAGACTCGAATTTCCTCATCCCCAATCTTAGATTATCCAGATGGTTCAGATGGGTTTGCGGTGTATTGTGATGCATCCAGAGTAGGTTTGGGTTATGTCCTCATGCAGCATGGTAAGGTCATAGCCTATGCCTCCAGACAACTTAAACCCCATGAGAGGAATTATCCTACTCATAATCTTGAGTTAGCAGCCATAGTCTTTGCATTGAAAATTTGGAGGCATTATCTCTACGGAGTTCATGTAGATGTCTTCATAGATCACAAGAGTCTTCAATATGTCTTTTCTCAAAAGGATCTCAATCTTTGTTAGATAAGGTGGTTAAAGCACTTTAAAGACTATGACATGAGTGTCCTCTATCATCCGTGCAAGGCCAACGTAGTAGCCGACGCTCTCAGTAGGCTATCTATGGGTAGCGTTTCTCATGTAAAGGATAGTAAGAAGAAGTTAGCTCAATAAGTCCATCAACTTGCTAGACTAGGCATTCGCTTAGTCGATTCTTTAGAGGGTGGTGTATGTGGTCAGAGTAGTTTAGAATCATCTCTGGTCTCTGAAATGAAAGAAAAGCAAGATAAAGATCCCAGACTTGTCAAGTTGAAAGAGTCAGTTTAGGATCAAAAAATAGAGGTTTTCTCCCAAGGAGGAGATGGTGTTTTGTGTTGTCAGGGTCGTCTCTGTGTTCCAGGTATAGAAGACTTAAGGCAACAAATTCTTGCAGAAGCGTATGGCGCGTGCTACTCTATTCATCCAGGGGCCACAAAGATGTACTGCGACTTACGAGAAATCTATTAGTAGAGTGGGATGAAGAGAGACATTACAGAGTTTGTGTCTAAGTGCTCTACATGTCAGAAATTTAAGATAGAGCATCAGAAGCCTAGTGGGTCCATACAGGAGTTCAGTATTCCTACTTAGAAGTGGGAAGTTATGAACATGGATTTCGTGATAGATTTTCCTCGAACTCTTCATCAACATGATTCAGTTTGGGTCATTGTAGACAGAATAACCAAATCAGCTTATTTCCTTACAGTTCATACCTCTTATTCAGCCGAGGATTATGCCAAACTCTATATCAATGAGTTGGTCAGATTGCACGGTGTTCTATTGTCCATTATCTTAGATAGAGGTACTTAGTTCACCTCTCATTTTTGGAAAGCATTCCAAAAGGGTCTCGGTACCCAAGTTCATCTCAGTACAACTTTCCATCCTCAGACAGATGGTCAAGCAAAAAGGACCATTCAGACTTTAGAAGATATGCTAAGGGCGTGTGCAATTGATTTCAAGGGAAGTTGGGATAACTACTTGCCTTTGATTGAGTTTGCATACAACAACAACTATCATTCTAGTATTCATATGGCTCCATTCGAAGCTCTCTATGGTAGGATATGTAGATCTCTAATTGGTTGGTTATAAGTTAGTAAGGCCTCAGTCATAGGTCCTGACTTAGTATTCGATCCCTTAGAAAAAGTTTAGTTAATCAGAGAAAGACTCCGGGCTGCTCAGAGTCGACAGAAGTCTTATGCAAATGTTCGTAGAAAAGACCTCGAGTTTGAGGTTGGTGATCATGTCTATCTAAATATTTCTCCCATGAAGGAAGTGAGGAGATTTGGTAAGAAGGGAAATCTCAGTCCCTGATATGTCGGTCCCTTCAAGATTCTCAGTTGTTTCGGCAAGGTAGCTTATGAGCTCGAATTTTCTTCAGATCTAGCCTCAGTTCATCCACTTTCCCATGTCTCTTTTCTTAAGAAGTGTATAGGTGATCCACCAGTCGCAGTCCCTATTCAGAGCATTGATGTTCAGAATAGTCTCTCTTATGAAGAGATTCCAATCAAAATCTTAGATTATCAGACACATAGATTGAGGAACAAAGAAGTCCTTCTAGTTAAAGTTCTTTGGCGAAATTAGTCCGTTGAGGGAGCTACTTGGGAAGTAGAAGCAGACATGCATAACAAGTATCCTCACCTCTTCTCCTCCAACTCAGATCAAGAGCAAGGTAATAGTTTTCCTTAAGCTTACTCAGTTTCATGATCAGTGTTTATCACGAACTTGGTATTCAGTTTCATGTTCATGTTCCCAGTATGAAATTGGTATCAAGTATCATTGCATATTCAGTCATCCATTCATGTATCAGCTCAGTTATATAATTATGCATCAGAAATGCATTCTCATTGTGAGAAACTTAGTTCCTTGGAACATTCAGTCATGCATTCATGAATCAGTTACACATGCATCAGCTATGCATGTTCAGTATGTTATGTTCATCTTGTCAGTCATGAGATCATGTTCCAGTTATTCATGTTTAGTTTATGTTCAGCTTATTGTTTCCCCTCTCAGTCAGTCTCATTTGAGGATGAGTGTTCTCAAGGGAGAGATATTGTAATACCCCAAAGATTTCTAGAAAATCTCTTCCCAAGAATGCCTAGTATTAGCTTTAAAAGTGAATGATAATTATTCCATGAGGAATTTTCAATATTTTTATTTTTTCATGTGGAAAATTCAATAAGCTTTCCAACGATATATGATTCACTTAAATCCGATAACCGGGTAAGAAGTTATGACTATTTTAAATTTTCATCGTAAAACAGTGCCATATTAGTCAATGGAGCGCCGTGCCACAAGAGTAAATAGTATTTGGAAATTTCTAGTAGGTGTCCACGATTATGGCGTATAGTGCCCGTACTCAAATTCAGAATTATCCTTTTTTCAGTGTCTCAACGTGATTTTTCCTGCGTCGTTCCAAAGTTTCAGGTCACCAAGGAAGGAGCAACGCGATGGCTCCATGTTGCGCCATCCCTCAATTTCTCAATTGTCAAATTCCAGTGACATGGTGCGATAGTGCCGCATCGCACTAGGGGTTCAATTCGAGAAATTTTTACTGAAATTACAAGACGCGTCCAGGGCTAAAAGGGTCAATTTTCTACCTCTATTTAAGCCCTTTAACACGTGATTCAGCCACTTTTCACCCAAAATACACTCTCTTCTCTCAAGTTTCTCTCAAGAACAATATAGAGTTTTCATATAAGATCCAATTTCAAGAAGGTTTCACCATCAATCTTCATGAAATCATGAACTAAGGTATGCATAGTATTCATTCATGGACTCCTTTCTTCCATGAAACTTAAGAATCCCTTTTCTAAATTCAAGTTATGGACTTTCTTATGAATTTCATGATTGGGCTGCTTTTTTTCATGTTGATAATGAGTAATTGAATTGTATTCATGAATGAGTGTTAAAATCCATATGGGTTGATTTATATCGGCATAGATTCATGAAACCCTAGGAATAAACCCTTGAATAATTAAATTGGAATTGAATCACGACCGCTAATTATTATATGATGTTTTTTACACATTCTATGCCTACTATGTGTTTAGTTGAATGCCTAGATAAAGGGAAAGTGTCTAATTAGCATGATATCATGAAATCCCCATGTATGTAGAAGCTTATGCCTATCACATGTTTGATTAAATGCTTCAGTAAATGTATTATGATGATTATTATGTATTCAAGTAAGTCATGCTTTGTCAGTTTCCTTCCATTGAGTCCTGGGAGTACTTGTACCCAAAATATTAGTTGTGTACCTAGAGCCACATCATTGACTATTCCTTCAAAGCCACATCATTGGCTATTCCTGCAGCTTTATCAAACTCTACAGAAGTCAGTTTAATATTAGACTCCAATGGTGTAGGTGTTGGTTTTGCACCTGCAAGACCAGTCTCTGAGATCAACTCAAACAAATACTTCCTCATATTCAAAATAATCCCCTGCTTTGATCTTAATATTTTAATACCTAGAAAGTATTTAGGTTCACCTAAGCCTTTAAGACTGTTGGTGCAATACTTTCTTAGCTTTTGTGATCATGGACTCATTTTCTCTAGTGATGAGCAAGTCATCCACATATACCAAGATAATCACCAATCATCTTGTTTTCTTTAAGGTGAATAAAAAGTAGTCATATTTTTGAAATCCTTTAGGGTTGCACCCACAGTAAGTGACCAGGTCCCTCAGAATCAAACCCAGACAATCAAACAATAGAGTGTAGGGAAACTAAAGACTGTGTAGAAAGAGTAAAACGCACAAGGATTTTTACGTGGAAATCCAGTATGGGAAAAATCATGGCTTACCCTCACAAGCACCAATGAAATCCACTGTAATCAGCCTCCTGATTACAGTCTATATTTCAACCAAACTCTAGGCTCCTTGTGCTAGCAGCAACTCTACTACCAACTCATCTTGATAACTCTACCAAAGACTCTCTCTATATTAATTAGCTCTAATCAGTACCAATCTTAGACAACCCTACCTAATCTGCACTATCAAAAGAAAACACTACTTTTATAACATGATTAGTTTAGTTACAAATCAAAGCTAACTCAAGAACAATTTCTATTTAATCTCGCATAAACAACTAAGAACTTGAGCAGTGTTAAAATAGGAATTTTGTTGCCTCTCTTCACTCTTTGGATTTGCAAAAAAATAATTGTTGAAGAGGCATCTCTTTTCTTGTAAAGTTGGGTGATGAATATAGCTTGAAAGATCATTGGACTAGCAGTCCAAGTTGGTACAAAATAGCATAAAATAGCACCTACAAGTTTGTTAAACAAGATGACAAAACTGTACAGAAGGCATGTGCCAGCTGTACTGTACTCTACATGTCTAGGGATATGGTCCCTTGTAGTTTAGCTGCTCATCATCAAAACTACATATAGTAATTTTCTCCCTTTTTGATTATGACAAACCAAATAATACAATTTGAGTATTAGTGCATATTCATCATATTTAATCAGAGTGATTACCACCTGAATAAGAATGTTCCCCTTATCATCATGCTTCCTATTCCATCATGCAACACAGGGACCTGGTCCTTTATTTTCATTTGGTAGAAAAAACTTCCCCCTGTCATTGTACACCTTTATTTTATTTGGTGCCTTTGCATTTACTCACTTCCCCCCTATAAGTATGACTCTCTTCAGATCTGCATCTCAATTTACCTGGTGCTTGGTCCCTACTACATGAACTTAGTATTCCTCCTTTAGGTGTCACTAAAAAGGATTAACAGTAAACCAAGAGTAAAAATAGGCATAGATTAGTTAACTCATGGATATTAGGAAAATACTAACATGTAGAATAGCTCTAAAGTAAGGACACAAATGAGATACACAAACTAAAATTTCATTCACACCTAATAGTCAATACCAATATAGTAGGCTAAAATAATCATCATAAGATAATTATCTTTAAAAGCTATTATGAGAACTATGATATGGAACTGACACAAGGTTGATGAAGGAATGAGGATAACAGGGATCAGGTGGAAGGAAAATTGGGTGAAAAGGACTTAAGCAGTACTCTATTCTTGCATCTATAGTAGAGTGAGTATCCACCAACTGTTAGGTATGGATCTTCACTTCAACATTTAATTTGGCCATTCTTGCTTAGAGTTTTACATTTCCAGTTGCATGTTTATCAGTGGCACCTAGTACTTCAGAGGATACATTTAATCCAGCATCTTTGCCAACTGACTAGATTCTTAACTTCTCTATTTCCAACTTCTCCTGAACAACTAGTAGTTAAGATACTTGATATGCATTCTCCATAAGTGTTGTTCAAACTGAATATCAACTTGGTTGTTCCATGTGATCTCCTTTTCCCAAGTAGCCCAAGGTGATCAAATACTTTGTTGAGGAGGTAACCTTATGTCATTTCATGTCTTTCTTTTTCTCACATATTTTGGGATCAAGATTTATTTCCTAGGAGAAATTTCGGAGTCATCAATATTTTAATCCCTTTTTAAACACCTACATTTTTATCTCATTCTTTGGTCTCATTACTTTTCTCTATCTTTTCAATAGCAATTTTTTCTTCTTTGGACCAAGTACCTCAGAGGATTTCTTCCTTTTTACAGCTTATGTGCTTCTGCCTCATTCCAGAAGGGTTACCAGACTTTGGATTAGAGGACCTAAGATGAAGTTTTCTATGGCTTTAGTTGCTGAAGGATCAAGATATTTGATGAGGGCATATTCAATTTGATTTTCTGGAGAAAGGCAAATAAAAAAGATCAGTTTGGTTTAGTGGAGGCAATGAGTGATGAGTTGAGAATCTGACT
The DNA here is from genome assembly GCF_002878395.1 of Capsicum annuum. NCBI lineage: Eukaryota > Viridiplantae > Streptophyta > Magnoliopsida > Solanales > Solanaceae > Capsicum > Capsicum annuum. The sequence continues at coordinate 58,952,592 of NC_061113.1, read as the reverse complement.
AAAAAGTATCCTATTTTAGCAATTTAAAGAGGTGACTATTGTTTTTAGAGAATGACATATTTGGTGTTGATAAGAGTGATTCTTCATTTTGTAAATAAAATGACAACTTTTATGAGGGAAAGAAAAGATACATGGCTTTCTCAGACAGTACATTTTATGATCATTAAAGCATACTGTTGTGATACTAAACTGAGAGATAAGAACAGATCCCTCTCCTTTTAATAAATCTTCAAGTTTGTTTTTGTCACTTTTGTCTACTTCCTAAGTTGTTCCCATAGGTGTATACCTGCAATGGTATAGTACTGAGTTAGACTATGATTCACCTACCTTGTCAAGGATACTTGTTTCCTAATCATATCCAACTTTGAGTGGAAACACTAAGTCATAAGATAGGTCTAATCGATTAGATCAATCAACTTCAGTCTTTCTGCCTTTGCACACCATTTTTGTCCCACAACCTGTTCTTAATGTAAGTCTAAGGACCGGGTCCCATACATGACTTGATTCAAGCTACTAAATCTTTCTCCTTATGAGATGAGTTTATTAGGGACCAGGTCCATGTGAATCTTGACTTATCATTATTTTTCATCCTCTACCTCATTATTTTCAGCTTATCAAAGATCAAAAAATTTTCTTGACTAATCAGGAACTACATGTACTCCATTTATCTACCTACATAATTTCTTTTCCATTCATTATCCAGTGTTTTTTCATTCACCAAATCTAAAGATCCTTTAAGGGATTATTTTTTAACACAAGATTCGCACGCTTCCTTATTAAATATTAGCCTTCATAGGCCTAGGACTAGGTCTCTGAACTCATCTTTTCACAATAAGACACTTTCACCTGAGGTGTCTTGAGATATAGAACATAGTCATACCTTTCATCATTGAGCTTTGAACCTTTTCAATCAACATGTTATTCCTGACTACAATTCTATGGAGACATGATCACAAGTTAGATTTGGGAACCCACTTAAGTTTGAGTTCCCAGTAGGAGGATAATGGTGTGATTAAATTTTTTTTAGCCCATCCAGGCAGTGATAGGTTCCTCTTCACCCTTTTCAGAAACTCAAAGCCCTTAGGATGCACAATCTCCTACTGAATGTATTCAGTATTCTTCAATTTGGCCTTTAAGCCAGGACTGACTTTTCTCTTTCAAATGTTCATCTCTTCCATAGTGGGTGCACAAGAGTTTGTGCCCTTTGCTTTTAACATAATGAGCAACCTCTCTTTTAGACTTAGCAGGTTATAGTTCTACTTGATAGCCTAAAACTCTACCATCATTGCCATCTTGAGTGGTCAGATTGGAAAGGATCTGTGAAGAGACAATCCATTTAAGAGATTTGTTCAACTCATCTCTTTGGCAGACCGAGTCCCTCTCCAACTCTTCATTCCTGTGTAGTGCTTCCATAAGATGTTCTTGATAATCCTTCAAACTTTCTTCAGGATCAATTTGAAACCAAGAAGCTCCTCTCTTTTCTTTTTTTTTTGGTGACTCATATACTCAGATTTCAATTTTGTGAACATATATTCAGTTTCAAATATATGCAGAGTTAATGCAATCAACTCATATTCTTGATTCTTCACTTATACTTCTAATGGATTCCTCTCATCACTTAGTTCACATACAGAGTCTATCAAGGCACTAGTAAGCTTTTTTATCCTTTTAGCAATATAATTACCTAGATTCTCCTTTATGTCAGAAAAAGTTACCCCCTTTTCTTTTTCATCTTTTGTGTTTTCCATGAATGTAAACATGGAATTATAGATAACTGAACCTTATTCTATTGCTAGCATAGATACATCTCTAGTATTCTCATCATCACTTGAATCACCAGAAGAATCTCCTCATGTTGCTAAAGCTTGTTTTACTACAACTCAGATGCAGCATTCCTTCTTGAATTATTAGGGACCTGGTATTTGATCTTTTCTTTGTCACCAAAATCCTGAGGTAATCCTAATGATCCATTTTTTGCAAGGGACAAACCTTAATAAAATGTTTAGGACTTCCACATCTATGAAAAGCTTCCATAGTGCCCCTCCTTTTGCTACTATTCCTACTTCTTTGAAACTGGCCACTTTGTCTCATAGCTCTAACTATTCTTTTTTCTAAGTAGGCAACCCAATGTCTTCTTAATTAAAGTCTAATTTATATGCTTTTAGTTCCAGAGACTTTTTCTTTTTTACCTCCATCTTCTCTTGCCCTTGATGCTTTTTAAGTTCATGAGTCTTTAGATTCCCAATGAGTTCATCCATAATAAGATTCTTCAGATTTCTTGCTTCAGTGATAGCATCTACTTTGCTTTCCCAGGGCTTAGGAAGAATACCTAGAATCTTTATTACTTAATTATACACTTGAATCACTTCTCCTAAGCAATAAAGTTCATTTGTGATAGAAGTGAATCTTATATGTATTTCTTGGACAGTTTCTTCTTCTTCTTTCATGGTGAAGGTTTCATACTGAGTAGTTAACATGTCTACCATTAAATCCTTCACATCAGTAGTACCTTCATGTCAAGTCCTAAAAAATCCTAGATCTCTTTGGCATTTTCACAAGCTGATATCCTATTATATTCGTCAGTCCTTATTCCGCATAATAATAGTTTCTTGGCCTTGTAGTTTTTCCCTATTTTTCTTATATCTTCATCATTGAACTCCCTCCTACTTTTGATGGCCATTTATGTAACATCACCTCCTTTGACTTCTTTTACAAGAACATGAGGACCATCCAGTATTATGTCCATTACTTTAATATCTTCAGCAATGATGAACTAAAACATTCTAGTTTTCCAACACCCATAATACTGCCCATTGAATCTTGGTGGTCTAGTAGCAGATTGCCCTTCTTCTAGATTAGGTGGAGTGGCCATTCTAACCAAGCTATTGTATTAAATGACCCATTTTCCCCCACAACCCGTATTAAAATAATATTGAACAGGGCTTCCCTCGGATCGCGACCCTTGCTTGGGTCAAGTAGCCATCGTAATGTGTCCCCTACTCGGGTCAAGTAGCCATTGTGGCACAACCCTTACTTGGGTTGATTGGCCCTCGTGACGCGGGGCTATCGTGACCCTTCACTATTTTGGGCATCTAAACTCCCCCTTACGCTAGTCTAAAAAATCTAAAACTCGCATGAGATGACCTACAAGTGACTCTAATCATGAATCAATTTAAAAATTGACTACATAAGGCTAGGAAGATCAGAAATAAAATCCTCCAAATTTGGAAGGCTAAAATGATTCTAAGTCTTGATACTTAACTAAAATTTTCTAAGTCTAGGACCCCTTAACAAGCTTAAAGGACTGAGTTAAGCTAAGAATTTTTTTGCGGGGTCTTACAATATCTCTCCCTTGGGAACATTCATCCTCGAATAAGACTGACTAAGATAGGAGAACTGATAGACTAAAAGTACGTACCGGATATACACAACTGAAATATGATTTCAGGGCTAAGACTGCTATTATACTGTAATTTCATACTAAACATGCATATCTGATGCATGATTTTGTAACTGATATTACTGATAAGATGAGTTTACATATACTAAAAATGCATGTCTGATACACGAGTACAAGACTGAACACGATTCATGAATGCATAACTGAATATGTAATGGTAACTTATACCAAGTTTGCCAGGAACAACTAAGCATGGAACTGAGTAAGTTTTTAAGGAAAACTATTACCTTGAGTTGAGTCTAAGTTTGGGGAGAAGAGGTGAGTCTGCTTCCCAAATAGCTCCCTCAACGGACTGATTCTGCCAAAGAAGTTTGACTAGAGGGACTTCTTTGTTCCTCAATCTGTGAATTTGATAGTCAAGTATTTCTACTGGAACCTCTTCTTAAGAGAGACTGTTCTGAACGTCTATGCCCTCTATAGGGACTACGACTGCTGGGTCACCTATGCATTTCTTTATCAAGGAGACATGAAACACTGGATGAAAAACCCTCGTAAGCTACCTTTTCGAAATAGTTGAGAATTTGCTAAGGACCGACATATCGGGAACCAAGTTTCCCCTTCTTGCCAAACCTCTTCACTCCTTTCATAGGAGAGATTTTCAAATAGATATAATCACCAATCTCAAACTCGAGATCCTTTCAGCGCATATCTGCATATGATTTTTGTCGGCTTTGAGCTGTTTTAAGCCTTTTCCTGATCAACTAAACTTTTTCTAGGGTATCAAATACCAAGTCAGGCCCTACTACTGCGGCCTCGCCCAATTCAAATAAACCAATGGGAGATCTATATCTCTTCTCATAAAGTGCCTCAAACAGAGCCATCTTAATGTTGGAATGATAGTTGTTATTATATACAAATTCAATCAAAGGTAAGTGGTCATCCAATTACCTTTAAAGTCAATGCACATGCTCGCAGCATATCTTCTAAAGTCCGAATGGTCCTTTCTACTTGACCATCTGTATAAGGATAAAAGGTTGTACTGAGGTAAACTCAGGTACCAAAACCCTTTTGGAATGCTTTCTAGAAATGGGAGGTAAAATGGGTACCTCTTTCTGAGACAATGGACAACAGAACACCGTGTAATCAGACCAACTCTCTGATATAGAGTTTGGCATAATCTTTGGTTGAATAAGAGGTATGGGCTAGTAGGAAATGAGCTGATTTGGTCATCCTATCTACAATGATCCAAACTGAATCATACTGACGACGAGTACGAGGCAAACCAGTCACAAAGTCTATGTTCACTTCTTCCCACTTCCATGTGGGAATGCTGAACTCCTGTATGGACATACTAGGCTTCTGATGCTCAAATCTTAACCAGCTAAAATATTGAGCACTTAGCCACAAACTCTGCAATGTCTATTTTCATCCTACTTCACCAATAGATATTCCGCAAATCACGGTATATCTTAGTGGCCCTTGGATGAATAAAGTAGCGTACACCATGAGCTTCTGCAAGAATTCACTGTCTTAAGTCATCAATACTTGCTATTTGAATGATAAACTCCTGGATCTAGTAAAGCATAAATATGTGAATGATAAACTTGTAACGTACCCGTTACCACATTAAGAGAACTTTCCTGATCTTGTCGAGACTGAAGTGCATAGATTCTATTTGGGCATTGCCCACTGGTGGCACTGGATACAACACTCTGCTTATTCGAGTAATCGAACTAAGCTGGGAGATGGCTATACTGACCCTGAGAACCTAACTAGGGACAATATCTAACTTTGTCCCTAGTTTCCCATATCCGAAACATGTATCACTGTCGGCTCTACAAATACCTTGGTGGTTTCTGCCATATTTCTGACAAAGAGGATTGGTTCGGGCACTGCTGACACTACCCTGAGGTTTAGGGCCTGGCACCCTATCTCTATTGTCATCTCTGAATTTTGGCACTAGAGAACTAGCTGAGGAAGGAGCTGGAACTAAGGATTTTGGGTAGAACTGAGAATGATTCTTACCCTCTAACTTCGACTGAGCGATATTGAAACTACCTGTCCTCACTCTCTTATTCTCCCTCTTCTTCTTCTTTTCTTTATTCTTGGCCTCTTCTATCTATTGAGCATGGACCATGAGCCTGGATATGTCCATCTCCTTAATCAACATTGTGGTCCTACACTCTTTGACCACACTGTTAGATACCCCAGACACAAACTTACTCATTTTTGCTCTGTTATCTGCTACGACATGCGGGGCATATCTGACTAACTGAGTAAACTTGAGATAATACTCTTGTACTGTCATATTGCTCTACTTCAGGTTTATAAACTCCAAAACTTTTGCTTCTATCAACTCTAGTGGGAAGAACCTATCTAGAAATACAATTGCAAACTCCTCTTATTCTATGGGCCCTGCATCTATGGTCCTCTCTACTTTCCACTATTTAAACTATGAGTGTGCTATATTCTGTAACTAATATGCGGCCAACTCAGTGCTCTCAATAGCAGTCACCCTCATGATATTAGTAAATTTTTGCACCTGATCAAGAAACTCCTAAGGGTCCTCATCTGACTTAGACCTAGTAAAATATAGAGGGTTTATTCGGGTGAAATCTTGAATTTTGGTAGTAGCAGTATTGGCCATTGGCTTGACCAGAATAGCAGCTGGACGTTCATTTTGGGCTACCACAGAATGATCTAGGGTGGTAAAAGTTGCTTCAAACTCAGCGTGAGAGATATGTTCATCCAAAGGATCTGGCTGGACAGGTTGGGGTTCTGGCTGGTCTCCCGTTCCTCTTCCCTTAGACCTCTTCAGAGGCATATTCTATAAATAGAAGAGAAATTTAGATTAGATAGAGAGTTTAACTGGAGCTCACACTCACTCGCACGACATAAATACTAAAATAAGGAAAACTTTTTCTAAAATATCTTGTAGCCTCCTATCTATAAGAGCGGCCGCAACATACCCATGCACAACACTCTACTAGATGTGGCTTTCAGACTTCCTAGAACTCTATTGAACCTTAGGCTCTGATACCAAGTTTGTAACGCCCCGAGTCTGTACCCCGAATGCTACACGGTGCTTATAATATTGAAGGATTACAAGCTAACCCATGACTAGTACATGCTGCAATAAGTGAATAATAATAATAATATAATATGCGGAATTTAGGCAGAAACTTGCCATAAGGTTCAAATTTGTAGATAAAACTGAATACTGTATAACAATACAAAAACTGAAATATCTGTCTTAAAAATACTTCTAATCTGAAAAGCCTCTAAATTGTTTGAACTGTGGAGTTGATGGACAAGACCCCAACTAAATCCAACTACTAAAAATTTACTAATAATATGAAATACTAAAAGAAAACAATCATGTCCTCGAACTTTAAGGACTCATCGCTAACTCTGACTGCTAAAAGTCTAAACTACTAGGGGTGCTCGGGAGCCCACACATCTGAAACTATGATATAATACATCATAGTTCAAGAGAAAAGTATGTGTTAGTACTTTGAATATACTGGTATGCAAAGTGAGGTAGGCTGAAATGCATGGGTTCATATGCATGAGCAATACTGACTGAATGACATGAATATAACTAAATGAGATTACATGCATAAATGTGTACACTATAACTGAGATCGTGGAAACACTGAATACTGAGTTTGTATACTGATTTACTATTATCTAAATGTATTTATCTAACAGTCCTGATTCTGTAGAAACATACTGAGTCCCGTACTAAGCTGAGGGACTGTGTCTGACAGTCCTAAGTCTGTAGAACTAAACTGAGTTCTAATTGATTTGGGGTCCAATCTGTAACCCTAGTTGGAAGGGTATCAATACCGTGCCACGGGTAAGGATAAGCTGAGTTACCCTTATCTGGCAGGTGCTCTAAAAGATAATGGTAGGACCCTCAACTGACAGGTTAAATCACCTCATCAACCCTCGACTAGTAGGTTGACGTCTCAACCTACGCTAGCTACGTAGTTCTGTAACTCAAGGACTACTTCTAAGGATCATACCCTCTACTGGCAGGTGAGTCCCCATCCCTGGGTTCACTCGGTGCTAAGTCCTACTCCCAATTGAATAGACACTGAACTGATTCCAAGACTATACTAAGCTTGACTAAACCATTACTGATTATACAATTTGGCTAAACTGAACTGAGTTTACTGAGTTCTGTGGACTGATGGAATACTACTGATATTTTCCTAAGTTCTATAACTGAACGAAGCTCTAGGTAAACAACTAAGTTTTTAGGTAGTCAATACCCCCAAAACTCGATAGCATGAAAGGTAAATCATAGCATAAGCTTGGAAAGCATAATCATGTGCACTTGTTCACAACTCATTTATGGAAACATTTTATCAAACACTTGCATGATACAACTTGCACATAAGCTAACATGACATGATCTCTTTCCCTTATTAGTTCACATGAGTAATTAATCAAGCAGTTGGTGAGCATTCATATGCACATAACACTAAAAAATATGTAGACATCATAATTCAAATCCCCATTGACAATTTCAAGGGTTTTACATGGATCCTCATGATATTACATACATATCAATTAACCTCACATGAAACATATCATAAAACATGGATTAGGAACCCAATTAATCGTTATAAATATGAATATAATCAAACCCAACATGGGATTCATGAAATCCATAAACTTGAAGTTTAAAAATAGTTTCTTGAACTCTAAGGGTGAAAGGGACCCTTGGATGAACACTTCACATACCTTGATTACTACTTTTGAGAAGATTGAAGTGAGTTCTTGAGACTTGAATTCTTGAACTTGATGAGGGATTTCTCTTGAGAGATTTATGAGTAAAGAATGAGATTTTTCCCTATAGGCTGATTAATTTCGTGCTAAGGCTGAATAAGGTGGGGAAAATGACCCATTTTCCCCCAAAACTCATATTAAAATAATGCTGAGCGGGGATGCCCTTACATCGCAACCCCCTGCTTGGGTCAAGTAGCTATTGCGACACGACCCCAACTTGGGTCAAGTAGCTATCGTGGAACGACCCTTACTTGGGTTGACTGCCCTAGCGATTCGAGGCTATCGCAACCCTTCACTATATGGGCATCCAAATTCTCCCTTACGCTAGTCTGAAAAATCCGAAACTCACCTGAGATGACCTACAAGTGAACCCGATTATGAATCAATTTAAAAATTGACTAACTAAGGCCGAGAGGTTTGAAATAAAATCCTCCAAATTTTTAAGGCTAAAATGATTCTAAGTCTTAATACTTGACTAAAATTTTCTAAGTCTTGATACTTGACTAAAATTTTCTAAGTCTGGGACTCCTTAACAAGCTTAAAGGATTGAGTTAAGCTAAGAATTTTTTTGCGAGGTCTTATAAAAATTCACACTTCAAAAACTTAGGATTTGAGCGTTGATCTTTTAGGGTCTACAACACAATATAGAGGTGATGATCATGATCCACCTCACTCTTAGAATACACTAGAATATCACTTATAAAAATAATGATGAACAAATCTAGAAACTGACGAAACAGCCAATTCATCAGGTCCATAAATGTCACTAGGGCATTGGTCAACCCGAAAGACATGGCCAAGAACTCAAAATATTCATGCCGAGTACATAAGGCAGTCTTAGGGATATCTACCTCTCTAATCTTTAGCTGATAATAACAAACCGAAGATCAATCTTATTGAAATACTTAGCACCTTGAAGTTGGTTAAACTGTTCATCAATCTTAAAAAGAGGGTACTTATTCTTCACCGTCACCTTCTTCAACTGATGATAATCTATACACATTCGAAGGGAACCATCCTTCTTACGCACGAACAAAATAGGTGTACCCCTTGAAAACACACTAGGGCAGATAACACCCTTGCCAAGAAGATCTTTCAACTGCTCCTTAAGCTACTTCTATTCAGCTAGAGCGATTCTATGGGGAGCGATAGAGATAGGATCAGTATTCAGAAGAAGATCAATCCCAAATCAATTTTTCTATCTGGAGGGATACCAGAAAGAACATCAGGGAAAACCTCAGAAAATTCATTAACCATAAGAAAGGATTATAAAGAAGGACCTTCTGAGTTAGAATCTTTAACCCATAACAAATGATATAGGCACCCCTTAAAAATCGATTTTTGGGTTTTATGATATGATATGAACCTTTCCTTAGGCACAAGGGAACTCCCTTACCACTCAATAACCGACTCATTAAGAAATTTAATAATGAACTTTTAGGTCCGGCAATCTAGAGAGGCATAGCACAAATGTAACTAATCCATCCCCAAGATGACATCAAAATATTGCATGTCTAATTCAATCAAATCCTCCAAAGTTTCCCTACCACCAACAGATACAACAAAACCCCAATAGACTCTTGTAGCAACCACAGAGTCACCTACCGAGGTAGAATTTGAAAAAGCATCTAAAATATATTCAGAACCAAAACCAAAATACATAGCCACAAACGGGGTCACATAAGAAAGGGTGGACCCTAGATCAAGTAAATAGTATACATCACAAGAGAAGAGATTTAACATACTAGTGACAATATAAGGAGATGCCTCGAACTCCTAACGGGTAGTGAGAGCAAACAGACAATGTCGGCTAGTGCCAGTACTAGAAGCGGCACCCTTTGTTGCAGGAGCTAATGATGTGGCAACCAAAACTTTGTTAGCCCCTAAAGCGACCTTACCCATAGGATAATTTCTCATTATATGTCCCAGCTGACAACAGTTGAAACATTAGTTCCTCCCCTCATCACAAAAACCATAATACAAATGACCATAAAATCTTCAAGAAAGATATAATGGAGCTGACTAGGCCCCACTGGCCTAAGATTGGGCACCCTATTTCCTAAAGCCATTACCACTCTAAAATCGATGATCTTCAGATAGCTTTGGATAAGGTGCACTAGTCATCAAATAGGAACCAGAGTTGCTTCACTTTTTCTTAGACTATTTTTCACCATCTCTACCACTTTACTGTTGACATCCACCCTAATCCAAATGCTAAAAATTCTTACACTACCTCTCTCCTACCTCTTTTTGTTGCCTATTTTCCTCTTCAACTTATTGCATATATACCACAAGTCAAGAGATATCCATATCCTTGTTCAACAAGGTGGCCTTTCACACCAAAACTAAATCATGAGACAAACTGGAAGAAACTTTACTTATTCTAGCCCTCATGCTAGACACTAGCACAAGAGCATATCATGATAATTGGTGTAACTTCAAGAAATATTCCTTCACTGTTACCCAGCTTTGCTTCAAGTTCATAAACTCCTTAGCTTTTTCCTCCCTCAACTCCTGAGGAAAAAAAGTGATTAAGAAAAGAACTAGAGAATTCATCCCATAAAGCGGACTCAGTATAATCACCCCTAAGTTGCTCCCACTCTTCATACTATTAGTGTGCAATATTATTTAATTACTAAGTAGTGAACTACACACTCTCTACATCAGTAACATGCATAACCTGAAAGATCTTCTCTATCTCATATATAAAAACTAAAGGATCCTCTTCAACCTTAGTACCAGTGAAAGTTGAAGGGCTCAACCTCATAAACTGTCCAACTCTAGTGGCCCTAGAAAACTTACAGCAATACCATCATAACACGACTGGCATGACTAAGATGTAACCAACTGGGTTAATAGATAAATAGATTGGCGAAACTTAGCATTAGTAATATCTCCCCAAGATTACTGAGTATGAGTGTCACTAGCCTGAGAAAGATCAGTAGAGACAGGGGGAACTCCACGGAGGCAATCAGAAGCAGCGACCCTTGACCGGGTCTATACACTATAAGTTGGATAAGATCTATCCACATTGTCCTCAGGTGGGATAGATGAGTTTCCATGAGTTTCAGATTATCCAAGAGGCATGATCTGAAAGGAGAACAAACATAAGTTAGAAGAATTCAAGGTCGTAGACTCTATAGCCCAAAAATAAAACAACAAGAAAAGGAAATATTCCTAAATGATCATAGCGTCTTCCTTATAAGTATGGTGTGCTACTTACCCATAAAATAGACTCTACTTGACACAGCTTTGTGGACACCCAATTGACCATGAACCTAGGCTCTGATACCAACTTTGTCACATCCCAAACTAGGTTTTGACTATGACGAGTATCTCAAGACTGTCGTAGACTAGAGACCACCCCTTAGACTAATCCAAAAGAACCAAATATACCTAGCAATGGATGTATTCCAAACATATAACAAAATAGGATAGGAAAGCTCATAGAATCTATTATAGATCAATATCCAACAACCACCAACCAATAACCAATATTAATAACCAACTACAATACCCATGTCCATACTAATGTCCAACAAAGACTGTAACAAAACCAAAGATAGTCTGGTTGGGACATGCCATCGACCATAGCCAAAAACAAATCCAAAAAAAGATTCAAAACATAAGGAAACCCAAAATATAAAATGGAACCTTTTGAATGATGGAATCTCACCACTTTAGTATGACTCACGAGTTATCCCCCAATCACCTAGTCACTGTGCAGGAGAAGTAGAAGTATGGACAATCTCTGCATCATATGGAAATACAATATCTGAATATGGTTAGAAGTTGGAGAGCTAGTATGTAACTCAAGGATATAGAATAAAATAAATCCATCAATCCAAAACCAAGTCAAACTAATACATATGTATATATCCATGCATATACATATTTGTATATATATAAGATGATGGGGGAGGGAACATGGCTTATCATAAGCTTTAAAACTTTATCCTAGGTTGTGTATCTTAACTACCCATGGGCTATATGAGTCCAGTTGTAACCCCCTGGTTGGGCCCAGAGCGTGTTATCCGCACGAACTGGAGATATCATAGAAGGCCAGAAATTCTGATGTATCTTTTGCCAACTATGATACAACTATATATATACACTTGGGGGATTCTTTCGTACCCAACAAGCACATGGTCATCAAGACCACAGGTCAGTAAACATGAATTTCCAGTATCAGTCTATCGAGACTCACACCTTCACAACTAGCTATCACAACCCCCTTTAAGCCTAATTAAAACATTTAACACATAACCCATTCACCAATTTTGGGAGTCAATTATTTAGGAATTATTAAGTGGTATCATCATACCGACTGTAGCTTGCAAGCAATGTCATTAGCCAACCCTTTTGGGATTCCTTCATACCCCGCATACTCTATAATTAAAATAACTTGGGGGATACCTTCGTACCCTACTGGGTTTTCAAGATCATTATTATTATTATTATTATTATCTAATTATCCATTTATTACATGAATTAGTTTCAAAGAGAATAAGCCAAACCAAATGATAATTTGTATTCCAAAATTTATTACGCAAGTGGCTTGAGGTTATTATCAATTTCCATACAAAAACTAATTATTTGGGGATTCCATTGTAGCTCGATTGCCATAGTTTATTAATTTGGGTAGTCCATTTTACCCATAGTCCATCCACCATTCCCATGTACCTTAATGAGTGTACAAATGAATAAATCAATGCATAATAGTTCAATAGTAATCATGCAAAAATATTCAAACAATTTATATCCAAAACCCTCAACCCATAGTTCAAACCCAACATCAAAACCATATGAATACTAAACCAATTTCATTCCATTAAGAAAATACAAGTATAGGGAAAGAGATACATGCCTTAGACATACGATAATTAAGAAGTAATTCAGAACTTAAAACCTAAAAGATGAATGTATGAAGAAATTCTTAGGCTCTCTTGGGGTTTTGAGTTTGAGAGTGGAATTAGGGATTTTTAATCTCTTAAAACTCAAAGGAACAGGTTATATTATGCTTAAGGGTCGTACATAGGTGAAAACGACCTAATACCCCTCATTCCAAGTAAACAAAACAAAAACAATATGAATTTTACATAGTAGGCTGGCACGCTGCCTATAGTGGATGCTAATATCCATGCCACGTTGCCTATCACAGAGGCAATCCTCCGTGACACGATGACTATCACGGAGTGTATCCTCTATTACACGATGATATCGAGGAGTCTCATTGCCTCTGTGGTTTGAAATCACCCTAAACCCCATTCAAAAATTTTAAAACTCTCCAGAGACATCCCACTCACATGCTTAAACACCATTTAAATCAAAAATCAACTTTTCGAACACAGGAGGTCCACAAATAAAATGCTCAAAGTTTTGAAGGTGTTATAGTAAAACCTTGACCCTTGTCCAAAACTACATTATTGATCTCTTTGTTTACTTTATGACAAGCTAAAACATGATGTCCTGCATCAGTAAAATTAGTATGTGAATTGATTTAACCTGTATACTAGTTTCTTCCATGTTCATCATTTTTTCCATATCCTTAATGATTGTATCCTCTTAATCCTCCATTATTATAGTTGTTCTTTTTTCTTTGCTTCCACTCACTTGTATATATCTATTGTTCTATGTTTTGATGATGACTACAAAACATACTCAGGGACCAAGTCTGTTATATGTTTTGCTAAAGGAAAGTTATACACTATCACACTCTGCATAATTTTATCCAATAGCATGTGTACAGTGTACAATAGTGGACACCTAGTCCAATCAAATTCCAACCGAAATTCACACAGGTCTATATAATCAAAAGGAATCAACTTTATGAAATAGTTTTTGCAATCTCATTCTATCAAAAGGAAACAAAAACACTAGTACTCAAGATCTAGAAATCTCTTGTTCTTTAGTTTGCTTATCTTAAGTCATGTTCTAGAAATTAATTTACTCCAGTATTAGTGAGTAAAGTTTTTTTTCTTTATTGCAATTATTGTCTTAGGTAGAGTTGCCTAAGAATGGTTGGCTAAATCTAGTCGATTGAGTGAAGAGTAATACAGAGTTGTCTTGAGGGGTTTGTAACAGAGGTATTGCAAGACTTAGTATTTAGAGTTAAATCCTATTGGATTTTTTAATCAAATTTGTTTGATTATAGTGGATCTTGAGAAAGACGTATGATGATAGGTCATGGTTTTCCTCCATTGAGCAAGGAGGTTTTCACGTATAAATATTATTTGTTGATTTATTTAGCACATTTACTTTGGATTCTTATTTTTATTATTATTTATAACTCCTTAGGGTCCTGGTAACTTAGTGGTGGTAAACCCTTATAATTCAACAATTGGTATCAGAGAGGAGCACTCTAAATGAATAACACCTAGAGTGGATCCTTAGCTATGACAGCACCACCAAACTTGGAGGAAGGATAGTCGACCACTCAAATTCAATGGACAGTATTATGGTTGGTAAAAGATAAGGATGACTGATTTTATCATGGTTGAAGATAGTGAACTATGGGACATAATTCGCGATGGACATCATTTTCCCATGAAGGAAGTTAAGAAAGGAGAAATACTAGTCTCGTGGAAAAAACTTGTAGGGAATATAATGAGAAGGATCGCAAAAATATTGAAAAGAATTTCAAGGCTAAAAAGCTCTTGGTATGTGGAATAGAACCGGATGAGTACAAATATATTTCTATTTGTGAAAGTGCAAAAAAATTTGGAATTGTCTAAAGACTGCTCATGAGGATACCATTCAAGTCAAGGAAAACAAGGTGGACATGTTTGTTACCCAATGTGAGGCCTTCACTATAAAAGAAAGTGAAACCATTTAGGAAATGCCACTATTGATTTACACTATCTCGGTGAAGTTATTCCACCTGGAAAGAAAATAAGGAAGATATTGGGTGTTTTGTCTAAGTCATGGAAGAGTAGGGTTAATGCAATTTTTGAAGCTAGAGATCATAAAACTCTCACCATGGATGAGTTAATTAGAAACCTGAAAACATATGATTTGTAGAAGTAGTAGGACCAAAAAAACAATGAGCCAAAAAGTGAAAAATCCTTGGCTTTAAAAGCTTCAAAATCTGATTCTAGTAAGGATGATAAGGATATTGCCTACTTAGATAGAAAATTTATCATGGTTAGGAAGAGAGTGGAAGATTTCAAAAGAAGGGCAACAGTAGTTGACCTGTAGGTGCAAATGAATTGTCACAAATGTGGCAAACCAAGAAATTTCATCAAGTATTATCCCTTGAAAAAGATGGATAATCAATAATACACGAAGTTTGGAGGTGATAGAGCAAGGAAGATGGATCGGGTCCTTAATAAGTCAAAAAGAAAAGTTACAGCAAACTATGTAGTAAAGCAAACCTTAGATTCCTGGGGAGACTGATCAAGTGAATTAGATGAGTCAGAAAAACCTAAAAATTCCTCTATGATGGATGTACAAGATGGTGAAAATAACTATAATTCTCTCTTTCTTCTAATGGTTAGATTAGATGATGATGAAGAAGTTGAGATTATTCCTGTTAACATTAAGCAGAATCTAAGTGACTATACTCCTAAGAAGTTAAGAAAACTTAAAAATGTCTTGATTGATTCTCTATGTATGCTCACTATTGAGAATGAACTTACTGAAAAAGGCAAAAAATCTAGAATATGAAAAAATAACTCTAACCATTCAGCTTAAATTTTGAAAATAATAAGATGTTGGGAAAACTAAGAAAATTAGATAAATCTGACTGAAAAGGAATAAAGAAGGCTAGTAGTCTACAACTTAAACTTGAGAAGAAGCTGGAGAATTTTCAATAGCTTCTCATGACTGCTCTAGAGAAGAATAATGAGTTGGAGAAGGAACTGGTCTGCATAAGAGAAGATCTTAACAAGTCTCTGAAATGGAATACCCCCTTACAGATTCTTGCAAATCTAACAAATCAAGGAGTAAATAATGGTAGAGCTCTTGGTTTTCAATAGAACATTCCTTCTTTCAATCCTCATATCAAGCACATTTCTATGGCTTACAATCTTCTATGCACTCATTATAGAATAAATAGTCATAAAAAATAACTATCAAGGATTAGAGCTAAAATAAACTTTGTTAAATATGTTTAGTAGATGCAGTCACTTACAAAGGGACCTAGACCCTTGACAAAATTCAAGAAGGATAGACTGCCTAGTTGAACCAAAAAGTTTTGACCACTCCTTATCTCTTTATTAGGAACTCAGACTCAAATAGGTTTCTAAATCTAATAAATGATCTCTGTAATAATCTAATAGGTTTCTCCTTAATAATGTAAGTGGTATTAAGGGAAAATAGTCAAAGTTAGTACATGAATAATGGATGCTCTAAACATATGACTGGAAGAACTAATTATTTTCTCTCACTCAAGGCACTTCAAGGTGGAGGTGTCTCTTTTTGGTATGACAAAAAAGGATACATTCTCGGTGTTGGTAAAATTAGGAAATTTATTAAGTCATTAAATTGAAGATGTGTATTATGTGAGTGGTTTGAAGTACAGCTTACTAAATGTGTCACAAATTTGTGATAAGGGAAATAAAGTAACATTTTTGTCTGTCAAGTGCACTATAACTAGTTTGGAAGCTGGAAATGTCATTGTCAGAGCTTAAATATTCAATAATACGTATGTGGCTGATTAGGACTTAGTTCCTGGATGTGAATTGACATATTTAAGTGCTAAAAGTGAGAATGCAGAAATTTGGCGCAGAAGATTAGGTCATGTAAGCTTCTTTTGCCTTAACAAGCTGGTCTCAAAGGACTTGGTTTGGAGTGTTCCAAAGTTACAATTTTCAAATATCAAGATTTATGATGCTCGTTTCAAAGAAAAACAAACCAGGTCTTCATTCAAATAAAAGAAGCAAGTAAGTACCTCTAGACCTCTTAAATTACTGCACATAGACTTATGTGGACCTATCAAGGTTCAAAATAGAGAAAGGAAGATGTTTTTGTTACTGTGGATGACTACACCAGATTCACTTAGACCATGTTCATGAAAACTAAAGATGAAACTTATGAAGTCTTAGTATTCTTTGCTAAACAAATTCAAGTGAAGTTGAATAACAAAATAGTAAGGATCAGGTCTAACCATGGAACACAGTTTGAGGATGCTAAACTTGAGGAACTTTATGCTAAAAATAAAATCGGGCAAATTTTTCATCTCCAAGAACTCCAAAACAAAATGGAGTGGTTGAAAGAAAGAACATGACCTTGATTAATATTGCTAAAACCATGATGATAGATGGTGGTATTCCTAAAAGTTTTTGGGCTGAAACTGTAAACACTACATACTATGTTACTAACAGATGTTTGATCAGATCCATTCCTAATAAGACTCCTTATGAATTGTAATTCAACAAAATGGCAAAACTTGAATACTTTAGTTCTTTTGGTTGCAGGTTTTTTTTCTAAATAATAGTGAGCATTAGTGGGGAAAATTTGATTCCAAAAGTGATGACGCTATTTTTTTTGGATACTCCTCAACCAGTAAAGCCTACATGGTCTACTATAAAAGAACCTTGTGTGTAGAAGAGAGTACGTATATTATCTTTGATGAGTCAGGAAATATGAAAAACCCTGCTGGAAGTAATGACACATATATCGAAGAACTTATTCCTATTCAAGGAGATGATTCAGCAGAAGTTGAATCTCTAAGGAAAAATGCTCAGGATGATGTGGTAGCATAAGAAGAAAGAGGAGAAGAACTAGGTCCTCAATTGTAGGATCCTAACATAGATGAGTTCCAATAAGGGATTTAGGACCAAATCTCTCAGGGACCTGGTCCCAGTAGGACTCAATCAACCTCAAAAATATCGACTTGAAATCATAAGTCATCTCACCCTTTTGAGAATCTGAGTTCTCCATTGAAATCCAAGAATGCAAATAAGGTCTCAAGCAAGAAACTTTGTGGCTTTTTCAACCTTCATATTATAAATTAAGCCTAAAAATTTGAGGAAAGCTCTCAAAGATGTTGACTAGATAAATTCTATGTAAGAAAAGCTTCATCAATTTGAGAGAAGTAAAATCTGACACCTGATCCCTAGACATGCTGATAAGATTATGTTTGGAAAAAATAGGTATACATAAATAAGCACGATGAGCATGGCATTGTCATTAGAAATAAAGCAATTCTTGTTGTACAAGGATATAATCAGGAATATGGAATTAATTATGATGAGACCTTTACTCCTTTTGCCAGAATGAAAGAAATTAGAATTCTTATTGCCTTTGTTGACTATATAGGTTTCAGGTTGTTCTAAATGGATGTGAAGGGTTCCCTCTTAAATGAAAATTTGAAGGAAGAAGTCCATGTCAAAAAAACTCCAGGCTTTGAGTATATTAATCTTCTATATCATGTGCTGAAGTTAGATAAAACTCTCTATTATTTGAAGCAAAATCCTAAAGCTTGGTATGAAATATTGTCAAAAATTCTTCTTGAAAATTGTTTTAAGAGAGGAAAATTGACAACACACTATTTCTGAAGTCTAGAGGAAAAAGTCTGTTAATTGTGCAAATTTATGTTGATGACATTATTTTTAGTGCAGCTTCTGAATCTCTATGTTAAGAATTCAAAAAACTGATGGGAATTGAGTTTGAGATGAACATGATGCGTGAATTAAGATTCTTTCTTGGACTAAAAATCAAGAAAACACCTCAGGGCACCATGATTTGTCAAGAAAAATATATCAAAGAGTTGCTGAAGAAGTTCAACATAGGTGATGCTAAGCCCATTGATACACATATTGGAATAAGTTCTAAAATAGGTGTTAATAAACTTAGTCCCTTAGTGAATGAGACCATGTATAGAGGAATTATTAGATCTCTCCTATACCTAACAGCTAGCAGGCCTGATATAGTGTTCAGTGTGGGTCCTGTTCTATCCATTTAGAGACAATGTTGATTTAATAGGGTATGCTGATGCAGACTATGCACGGTACCTAATAGATAGGAAAAGTACATCTAGAATGGCACATTTTCTTGGCTCATCTCTTATGGGGTTTTAAAAAGAAAAATTTAGTTGATCTCTCAACTGCAGAAGCTGAATATATAGCTGCAACTTTATGTTGTACTCAACTACTTTAGATTAAGCAATAGCTGAAAGACTTTGGAATTTTTGCTGACACTATTTCATTGGTGTGTGATAATACAAGTGCTTTAAATATGGCAAAGAACCCTGTGCAGCACAAAAAGGCAAAACACATTGATGTAAGATATCACTTCTTAAGAAATAATGTGGAAAAAGAGCAATCAGTATAAAGTTTTTCAATACTGAAGAGCAAGTGGCTGATATCTTCATAAGGAGCAATTTGTGAAGAACATGCTAAGACTGGACCTAATCAAAATGAATCAACCTACCTTAGTGAATCAGATTCCTCAAATTCTTAGCTATGATTATAAAGCAAGTACCTAGTTCTTAATTTGTGCAATTGGTCTAACTCAGCACCATACCTTTGCAGGTATACATGCATCGTAGGTAAGTATTTGAAGGAGAAGTGATGAGACAAACAAGTAAAATGAATTTCTTTCAAGCAAAGGAGGGACCTGGTCCCATCCCACAGTTAGTACCATGCTTGTCCTTCTTACAAATTGCATAAGTGATTGTTCTAAAAAGCCACGTGTCCTTTTCTGTATTTTTAAAAAGCTTTCATATCTTTTAAATTGGAAAAGTTGTGCCAATAGGAACTAGACACATTTCTTTCCCTTTAATCCTAAACATTACCCTCTTTCCCTCCTTAAAATATATCAAAATTCCTTTTTTCTCTCATTAACTTTTAAACTCTTATTAACTCTCTTTCTCTCAACAATCATCTTTATCCTTTCAAATTTTTTCTTACCTTCATCTTTTTCTCTCTCTAAAATTGCAATGTCTAATAAAAAATCCACATCCTTAAACCCTACAAAAGAGTCTAAAACTCCTTATCCCCTACACCCACTATAGAAAATCTCTTTTTCATTCCAGCTCCATCACATGTATCCATGATAGAACCTACCATGGAAAAAGTCTCAAAAACTACAGAACCAAACCCAAAAATAGACATTGTCATAGATACCAGTGAGGCTTTTGGGTCACCCATAGAGACTGAATTACCAATGAGTGTTATTCCCTCAGAAACCCCAAAAATAGATACTCTACGAAAATCCTAAAGAACTGGGTTCTCCTACCCTCTCCAATTCTAATATTATTTTTGCTCAGTTGTTCGAGAATACCTTTCAATTGAAAAATTAAACCCTTCAAGTAGTATCTTAATAGGGGAGTATGAGGTGGATGAAAGCCTGATATTTTCTGCTAGTGCTCAAAAGAAGAATACTATTGAGATAGAGAAAATGTGTTTACTGATTCTTCACTCCCCACTTTTGGCACAACCCCTACAACTACTGACTAAACTGATACAGTTATGTAGCCTCTTATGGAGGATGATAAAGATGATGATGAAAATGATGTTCCCCTGATATAGAAGTGCAAAAGCAAAGATGAAGTAAAGGAAAAGAGAAAACTAATAAACCTAATAAAGTGGTTAAGACATATACTACTAGGAGTACAGAGAAGAAATTATTAGGACATGCTATGAAATATAGAAAATCAGTCACAACTAAGAGGAGAATATTGAAAAGGGGTGCAGTAGTTGATGAGGAACATATTGAGGTAGTCGATGTAGGTGAAGAAGAAAGAGATATTGATGCTGATGTTGTTTCTTTAACATAAAAGATGAGGAAAAGCATAAGAAGAGAGGAGGACCAGGTCCTCTAAAGCAAAACCAAAAACCACTACCCCCAAGAAACACATTGTAGTAAGGAGAAAGGTTTTTGGGGGACCTAGTACCTTAAAAGAGAGTTTACCAGAAGAAGAGTCAGTAAGTGCTTCTAAGAAGAGGAAACCACAAAAAGAAAAACAATTCTTGTTAAGAGAAGAGAGAAATGAGATGCTCAAACCTCAAAAGGTTCTATCTGGAAGGGTATTTGACCCTAGAATTTTGAACAACCAGGGATGGTTGAATTGGTGAAGTATGTGAAATATCAAAGATGGTTGCACCTCTTTAAGAAACCAATTTCCTATATGTTTGAAAAATAGGTTAGAGAGTTATTTTATACCATAAAGTTTGCAGATAATGGATTTAGTCTTTCTACTTTAGTGCAAGGAAAAAAGGTGAAGTTGGATAAAGAGGTTATAGGGAAGATTCTAGACATTCCCATTATTGGGGTCAATCTGTGAAAAATCAACAAACTTTAGTGGAATTCATGCAGACTGCCTCTAAAGTGGAAGGGACTTATACAACAAGTGTTGGAAATAAGTTCTTAAAAGGTAAGTTTCAATTGGTGTATGAGTTTTTCAATAAGGTGTTACTTCCTAGGACAGAAAAAAAGACTATGGCCTCAATAATTAACCTTTTTTATAGAATGTCTGAGCAATTTTGAGCTTGTGAGTTTGTTTTCCCTTATGATTGAGTATATGTACAAGGTTGTGCATATTAAACAAGAAAAATAGGGAATTCCCTTTAGGTATTTCATTTAATCATTTTAAGATTGTTTGTAAAAAGGGCACACCTAGTACTATAAAGCAGATGTTCACTTTGAATACACTAATAGAAAATGAGTGTGTTGAAGGAAAAGTAAAAACCAAGTCCTAAGAGTTAATTGATGGCCAAGAACAGTTGAGCGTGGAAGTAGATGGATTGATACTGGCACTAGCTGCAAAAGGATGCAGAGATTACACACCTCAAGCTGGAGATTTAGCTGCTATCATTTGAGATACTTGGTGTGTCAAAAGAATTGAAAGTTGTAAATACAACATTGAATACACAAGTCATTGATTTGTCTGGAGAGATTAGGTATCTAAATGCAGAAGTCAAGGACCTTACAAAGAAATTTATGAAAACACACTCTGATGAGGTGCCAAGATGGAGATGATCCTTAGATCTCTTACCCCTAAACCTCTACCCTCTTATTCTCCTTCCCCCCTCCGGTCTCTTTGTTATGTGATCTCTTTAGTTAGTTTTCCTTGTTTGTCTTTGTAGCTAATCAGTTTAGTTCTTTATATTGTTTTGAATGGCAATGTATGGTACCTTCATAATTATGAAATGAATGGAACTTTTTAATCATCTCTATTATTTGTCTCTCCTCTATGATTGTTCATTCATGTTAATGTTGCCCCATTGACCATGAGTTAACTTATTGCTCATTTTGATTAGCTTAATTTACTGTCTTTACTTTTTTATGTTATTGAAAGGGGGAAGATGAGTCATTGAGGTAGATTTGTTAGAGACCTAGTCTCAAATAGAATGTTGATAGAGTACAGTTGATTGAGGGGATTTATTTTTAGATTAGTTGAAAGGGAAAGTACTGGAGAAAGGCGGGAGTACTGGAGAAAGAATTAGTTTAAGTTCTTGAGAATGTGCTGAAGTGAGAGGGAATTTGAGTGCTCTTTATGAATACAATTTATCATCATCAAAAAAGAGAAAATTATTACTCTATATTTTGATGATGATTATGAAACATACTCAAGGACCAGGTCCTTAATATGCTTTGCTGAAGGACATCTGTACACTGTCACGCTCTATATAGATTTTTCCTATAGCATAATTATTGTGCAAGTGCACAGTGTACAATAATGGACACCTGGTCCAATCAAAATCAAACCAGAATTCTCATATATCTATATAAGCAAAAGGAATCAACTTTGAGAAATAGTTTTTGCAATTTCATTTTATCAAAAGGGAGAATAAGCTCTTGTGCTCGAGATCTATAAATTCTCTTGTTCTTTAGTTTTTCTTATCTTGAGTCATGTTCTAGAAATTGATTTACTCTAATATTTGTGAGTAAAGGTTTTCTCTTTGTTTTAATTATTTGATGAAGTAGAGTTGCTTAATAATAGATGGCTAGAGCTAGTCGACTGAGTGAAGTATAAAAGAGCTATTTTGAGGGGTTTGTAGTAGAGGTATTACAAGCCTTAGGATTTAGATTTAAATCCTATTAGAGTTTGTAATCGGAGTTGTTTGATTATAGTGGAGCATGAGAAAGCCTGTGAGGATAGGTCATGGTTTTCCTCCCTTGAGTAAGGAAGTTTCTACGTAAAAATCTTCTGTGTTGATTTATTTAGTGAATTTAATTTGGGTTCTTATTTTTATTATTATTTATAACTCCTTGGGAACCTAGTCTCGTAGTGGTGGTAAACCCTTACGATTCAACACTATCAACTTATAATAGTTTTCTCTAGTATGACCACTAAAGTAACAGTAATCAGACTTTCTTCCTTTGTATCCTTGATGTCCATGTCTTTTGTATGATCGTCTATTCACTTGCATTACAATAGGGTCTGTTTTCTCAAAAATAGCAATTACACACATCAATTATTGCATTTCATCCTACATTATCATGGCATATGCCTAATTGAGTTTAGTTGTAACTTCCTTCAGCAAAATTTATCCCCTAGCTGAGTCATATGAGTCATTTAGCCCACTCAAAAAATTGAATTAACCTTAATTCATAAAGGTGATCTGCATATTCCTTTGACTTTGAATAGGTACATGATGGTGCCGAGATCACTGGATTAATTGATTCCATAAATTCTTTAATTTTATGAAGTAAGTTGCCATTAAATCATTTCCTTGTGACATAGTTTTGATTTTCCTATGCAACTGAAACAATCTCATACAATTCACCTTATCAAATCTTTTCTTTAGATCTTCTCATACTTCAAATCATAATTGCATTGAAAGTTTTCCACTGCTCATGCAGTTCTTCTATGTAATTTTTCTTACTACAAGATCCAGTTATGAATTCAAATTACCTCTTTCCTAACAATGCAATTCGTATTCATCAACTCCATACTCTATAGTTTTCTGATCCAATAAGTTAGATGGAATCAAAGTAGCTCCAAACATTTCTGAAGCTCTTATGTATGATGGATCACTTGATTCTATCTTAGGCGACATCTTAATCTTCAAAATCAACTAGATCTTACAATGATCTAAACCACACCATAATGATCCAAGTAATCAACACAATTTCCAATAAAAACAACTACTCAAATTTTATGCTTCAAACAGAAATCTAACCATCAATGTTGTACCTACTAATTCAAAAATCTAAACACCTCTCAGCCAGAGATAAAAAAAAATCTTTACAATCACGATAACCTGGATCTGATACCATGTGAAAAACTATACGAATAACACACATTCACATCATCTCACACCAGAAACTAAAGCAAAATAAATAAAAGAAAGAAAACAAGGAATTCATTGACACAAAATGAGAAGGAAAATAGTTACAATTGACTGCTTCTAATCAACCTTAGAGGCATTTATAGACTTTAAAAAGATCCCTAGAATTATCTAAAAACTTTCTAGTTGTCACTCTTTAGCTGGCAAGTTGCTATAATTAACTAACTAACCGGCTGTACAAGTAGGCAATGTAGCAATAAATGAAACAGTCAAAAACTGTTAACTACTCTAACTTCTTCAACTAATCTCAAAAAATTATCTATTTGAGTACTTTTTATAAATTATTTAATTATTTTAAATATATTTTTTATTTATTACCTAGATATACAATATTTAGAAAATATTTATTATCTATAGCAATTGCACTATACATTAAAAATGTATTATGTATGCGATATAGATGTATTAGAAGTGTATTAAAATATAGTATACTTATTTTGATAAAAGTATGCACTATGTATTAAAAATGAATTATGCATGCAATATTGATGTATTACACTATGTACAAAAAGTGAATTATGCATGCAATATAGATGTATTATAATTGTTTTAAATGTATAATACATGTTTTGGTTAAAAAAAAAAAAATAAACTATACTTATGCATGCATTAAAATTATATGCCTATAAATGATAAATATTTTCTAAATATGATATATTTAGGTAAGTTTCCCTAAAATTTATTTATGCTCTTGGTTGTTTTCGCTTTTGGGAAAAGGCATCGTTTCCACCCTAAACTATACCCGAAAAGTCTAAGCCATACCTAAACTATACTAGTGACCTATTACACACCTTAACTATAAAAAAGTAATATTATTACCTCCCCGCAACCCCCATTCTAAGGCGCGTGTGTTACACTTATTTTAGGCGCGTCCAGCCTATTAAATAACAAAAGTAAACGGCTAAAAACATTAAGGAAAAAGTCATCGTTTCCACCCCAAACTATAGTCGAAAAATCGAATCCACACCTAAATTATATAAGTGACCTATTACACACCTTAACTATAAAAAAGTGATACTTTTTACTGACGTGGTGCTGACGTGGCAGCGCGTGTAAAACACTACACCACATGCAAGTGGTGGTAGCCTGACAGGGTGTAAATAGTTTCACTTTTTTATAGTTTAGGTGTGACTTCAACTTTTCGGGTATAGATTGGGGTGGAAACGATGCCTTTTCCCTTCACTTTTTGTATTTTTGTTGGTAACTTTTTTCACACCGTAGAGAGAACAAGATGAATAACAAGTCATTTCTTTTAATTTGTTCGTTTTATTTTTTTCATTGCTTTGATGGAGTGCTTTAAAAAGGAAGTGCATGAGAAAGAAAAATAACAATCCACCATCAAAGCGTTTCAAAATTCAAGTTTTAAAATTTGATTTATGGTAAACGTGAATTGTTTTGACTGAATATCAAAATATTTAAAATATCGAGGGGGGATCATATAAAATATTTGGGACTATGTAGATGAGATTTGAGCTTTCGGTATTAAAAAAAAAAAGATCAACTCATTGAGAAAGATAAACTATTGCAAGGTATGAGTAGGATATATACTGTATATACTTCTCTGATACATAATTATACATCAAAAATACATGGTTATACACTATTTTTATACAATATCGATATTACATATATATTACCTAACTATTTATATAATATTGATACGCTATATGTGTATGCCGTCATTTAGTTGAATTTCTTTTGGGGCCCATGTACTAATAGAAGATATATTTTTACTAAGTTACTCCTATTTATAATATGTTTCTTGAAAATGACTACTTTTAAGAAAAAATTTTAATGTAAGTGACTTTATTTCTTTTCCACAAAGTATTTTATAATTTATGATACTATTCATTGTGAAGATGTATCCCTTTGAACAGTTCATCTACCTGAGGAATTAAAGTAGTAGGCCAAATAGAGGAATAAAAATATTCCTTTATTTTCAAAATAACAAGCAATTTGACGAGTTTCGAAATGGACAACAAAGATAGAAATGAGCTACATAGGAGATAAATAAATTGAATTGGAAGGAGTAGAAGTGATTCCTCCCATTTAAATGTAAAAGTAGTATTCGGCTCAATTAAGAGTAAAAAGGGGACGTTCCGCGATCCTCAACTGCGCCTTTGTGATTAATGACTTCATTTAGTGATCTTCTATTTTGCTTCTTCCTATATCCTATTATTGTCTCGTGGAATACCTGTTATTTCAAATATGTGAAGTCTTATATATACTATATACACCAAATATATATCTGGGGGAGGGGGATGCAATTCATGTAATCGAACACTCAAAACAAGATTACATTGTACTCATGAATCTATTTTGATACAAAGTGAACTCTTACTTTACTGTAAAAAGTTGTTCAAAATTAAGATACTATCATGTAAATTGCAATATGTTCGCCATCGTGAATACAATATGAGAATATGAAGTCGTACGCAGTATGTATAACAATATAATACAAGATTTAAACTTGGACCATCTTTGGGCCAGTGTCGATCAGATCATAAGTAAATTGTTCAAGATGCATCGAAGGAATGTTAACGCGTAATTTTATTTCTTAAGTTGTGGAACAATAATTTCGCTCGGGTCTTCAGAAATAAGAATAAACCTATACTGCATGTATAATGTACAAATTAAAGGCCAAATTAGCAAAGTTCAATAAAACGAATTCAATCATGTAACCAACAATTGAAGCAACTGAATTCATAAAATGCAATTACATACCTGCCTGCAAAATTTTTTTAATATCAGGCCCTTTGAATAGTTAAATTTTTGAACGGTCATGAAGATTGTTGTACCAACTTGTGCCCACATCTCCATAGTTCAAAGATTTTGAAAAATCTATATCCACGTTTATAAACTAAGATATTGGCTCGTTCCAGGTTAGAAGAATTTGTAGTTGAGAAGGGTATAAACGTCTTACCACTTTGATAATCGAACTCCATCAAATTTGGAACAAGCAAGTTGACTTGCTCCAAATTCCTCCAATGGCCCAAGGTGAATCTCTTAAGTTTGTCACTCATAACTTATATTTTTTTCATTACATAGCATATTGTTAGTTCTAATTCTTCAAGAGCGGCGAACTTCGATAATTGAGATTCAAATTCCTAGTTGGTCATGGTCGCAGCTTCCAATTTGAGAATTTGTAGTGTTTTATAACCAGCTAAAATATCAATTTTGCAAGGAAGGGCTTTACTTCACATGTATTTTGACTCTTGCATAGAGGTGCACCAACAAATATTAAATTTTGAAGACTTGGAGCCTGAATTTCTATCTTTACGAGTCCTTCACACAAACATAGCTCCAAATTCACCAAACTTACTAGGCCCGTAACACTCAAATTATGAATTTTTGTGGAATAACCAAAACTAATCTCCAAATTCACTGGATTTTATAGGCCGTATCATTTACTTATTAATCGTTTCAATTTGTCGGTGCTATCTGACCTTAGGTGGAGTTGTACATCTAAGTATAATTGCGCATCAATGTGTTAAGTAAATTTTTATAGTGTGTTCAAAACAAGTTTGGAATCAAATTAGTCACATAGAGTTTAGACGAAAAAAACTAGTGTGACTAGCTTGAGCCATGTGTTGCTCTAGTGCACCTTGGTGAATTTTATTGTGTTGTGAACATTAATTCATGGTGTTTGATGTTATAGGAGACCATGTGGGATTCTAGGAGAAATTTTCGGGAGCATAACAAGGCCAAATGATGTTGGAAAGACACCCACCAAGTGAGAAAATCAAAGGCAAAAGGAAGGAGTTAACGATGTAAAAATCTGGAATTTTTGAGCACTAGGACATGCCACTCCCTCAAGCCTCCGAGATAAGGGCGTACCACGCCCCAAGACACAAAGTAACATTGATGAAATAGTGATCCATGTTTAGGGCGTTCCACGTCCCTAAACACACCACAACATAGGTGTGCCACGCCCAAGGCACAAAAACGGCCAAACACTCTCATATTATAAATAGGACACTTGGCTCTTGTTGTAAACACCTTGGATGACTTTTGGGGCTGAAAAATACGCAAGTAAGGGTACAATTAGGGTTATTAATCTTTGCTTTAGGTTAATTTTTGTTTTATACAAGAATTTCATTCTTGTGATTCACTATAAGAATGTGAGTGGTTAAACACCTTCGTTCTAGGGTTGAGGCCAAGAATATAAATACTAAACTTATAATTGAGTTGGTTTATTATTGATTATCATGTTTGGTTGTTCATATATCTTTGTTATTACTATTCTACGAATTCATGACCCTTATAGGGAAAAACCATATTTCTATTGTGAGCTCGGAAGGAGGGACAATAGATTAAATCGTGGGGTATATTGAGTGGGGTCTTATATATTCAAGAGATTGAAGATAGGATTTGCGGTTAGGATAGAAATATACCTAATTCACCCTATTTGGCTCAAATACTGGATGAAATACAAAGGCATTTAAGTTAGTTCTCACATCCCGCTCAATGATGTAGTTGTGGATCTAGACTAGATAGACAATTAGAGGATGACCATTTCCTAATTATGCTATCAAATTCGTGAATCAACAACGAGATAATTAACTGAACCAACAAGATTGTATAGTTTATTAGGATTGTTCCCAATGCCTTGACCCTGGATTTCTCCCCATTGTTGTTCAAAAATTTTATATTATCATATTGGTTACGGTTATTCTCAATTCTAAAACTTGTACTCTCTTTGGTTGTGCTTTGCACTTGTTTAATCTTCTTAGTAAGGCGAGAATTAGATTATTTGTAAAGCCCCTGGAGTACACCCGAAACGCCACACGGTGCTTACAGTCATAAGTAACCACAAGCTAACCCATGAGCTGGTACCTACTATGAGTACTGAATAAAACTGATAACAATGACATGTGCGAAAATTAACTGAAAAATGCCATAAGGTTTTAAGTTCTAAAAAAATTCAACAGAATCCACAAAATTAAAACATATGCGGAAATATTGAAAGCTGACTGATAGGACTGACAAACTAACTGACTATCTAAAGTGTCTGAAAGCCTCAAAACTGACTGAGGAGTTGATGGGGTAAGCCCCCCAACTAACTCCGACTGACTACTGATCTGAAAGACTGAGATAAATATAAACGACGCTCAATATAAGATGACTCACCACTGCTACTATTATTGGTTGATGAGTGGTGGTTTAACCACCCATTTACATCCAAGATTCAAACACTTTGCCTTGATTTAACTTATTTAGTGAGACCTAAGTGTGAGTAAGTGCACTAATATCCACCCTTGCAGGTATGGAGTTGAAAAGATAAAAAGAAATGGATTAAAGCTTGAAATGATCAAAAGAGAGAAGGAAAAATGCAACTGAATACTCATAGCCGAAAGGACCTCGGGTATCGCGCTCGCAGGTAGATCACCGCGATCACGTTGATAGGTACATGAAAAAAAAAAACTTCTCTTGAAGTGGGAGAAATGTCACTTCATAGTAAAATAAGAAATGTCTTAAGCCACAAGATTTCAGGGAAGGGCATTCAAGTTGATCAAGCTAAAGTTGAGGTAATTGCCAAACTTCCTCCCTATCTCTGTAAAAGGTGTTTGAAGTTTTCTTGGCCATGACGGGTTCTATCGTTATTTCATCAAGGATTTTTCTAAGATAGCACATCCTATGTGTAAAGTTCTTGAGAAAGAGTTCAAGTTCAACTTTGATGAATCATGTCTCAAAGCCTTTGAGTGTCTTAAGGAATTGCTCATTTCAGCACCCATTATTGTGGCTCTGGATTTGACATACCTATTTGAGGTTATATGCGATGCAAGTGGTATTGTATTGGGTGCGGTGCTGGGGTAGCATAAGGACAAGGTTTTTCACCCTATTTACTACGCCAGCAAAACTTTGAATGATGCTTAACGCAACTACACTATCATCAAGCAAGAATTATTGGCGGTGGTTTACGCCTTTGATAAGTTTTGAGCTTATTAGTTAGGCACAAATGTAGTGGTTCATACGGACCATTACTCTCTCAAGTATCTCATGGCCAAGAAAGAAGCAAAACCGCAGTTAATTAGGTTGATTTTGTTGTTACAAGAGTTCAACTTTGAGGTGAAAGATCAAAAAAGATTTAAGAATCAAGTGGCCAATCATCTCTCTCATCTAGAAGGCAACATTAAAAAGCATGGGAGATAGAAATTGATGATTCTTTTCCTGATGAGTTGATTATGGCCATCGAAGGGAAAGGTACACCATGGTATGCAGACTTTGCCAACTATGTCACAAGCGGTGTACTCCCTGAGGGACTGAGTAATCATCAAAAGAAATGGTTTCTACTTAATGCGAAGCGATATTTTTGTATGACCCATTTTTATTCTGAGAATGTGCCGATGGAGTTATTAGGTGTTGCATCATGGACTTTGAAATAAATGACATCTTGGAGACGTGTCACTTGTCACCTTACGGAGGTCATCCTGGAGGAAGCCAAATTACCGCTAAGATTCTCCAATGTGAATTTTATTAGCCTTCCATGCATAAGGATGCCGTTGAATGGGTGAAATTTTGTCAAAATTGTCAAATTCATGGTGGCATTTCAAGAAGGCACGAGATGTCTCTCAAGCCTAACTTTGAGGTGAAACTCTTTGATGTATGGGGAATCAATTTTATGGAACCTTTAGTGAGCTCCTTCGGGAATAAATATATCTTGGTGGCGGTCGATTGTATTTCAAAATAGGTGAAAGCCATCACAGTCCCACCAATAAGAGCAAATGTGTCACTTTCTTCCTAAAAAAGAACATTTTTACAAGGTTTGGTACCCCTCGGGCCATCATTAGTGATGGCGGCTCACATTTTTGCAACTAAATGTTTGGTACTCTTCTTGACAAGTATGGAGTCAAGCACAAAGTTTCCACCCTATACCACCTCCAAACAAGTGATCAAGTGGAGGTATTAAATCGTAAAATCAAAGCCATACTCAAAAAGATGGTAAATGTAGCATGCACTAATTGGGCAAGTCAACTTGATGAGGCACTTTAGGACTATAGAACAACCTACAAAACCCCAATTGGTATGTCTCCCTATCAATTAGTGTTTGTTAAGGCATGACATTTACCCGATGAACTTGAGCATAAGGCTTTGTGGGCTTTGAAGAGCTTGAATATAGAATGGGGAGAAGCATCCGAGGCACGGATAACACAACTCTATGAGATGTAGGAATTTCGGCTAAAGGCATATGAGAGTGCGGCATTATATAAGGAGAAGATGAAAAAATGTAATGATTCTCAGATAGTGCGGCGAGAATTCCATGTTGGAGAGAATGTACTCCTTTACAACTTTTATTTAAAATTCCTTGCGGGGAAGCTCCACTCAAAATAGTCGGGACCATTCGTGATCTCTAAAGTCTACCCTAGTGGTGCAGTCGAGTTGGATGATAATAAAGAGAAGCAATTTGTCGGCAATGGCCAAAGACTGAAGCACTACAATGAAAAATTCCCTATGATAGCCAAAGTTGAGGGCATTAACTTCAAAGATGCTACATAGTAACGAGGAGCAGTACCGCGATGTTAAATTAGGCACTTGATGGGAGGCAAACCATCCTTAACTCATTTTGTGTTGTTTTGGTTTTTTATAGATCTTTTAGCACAAATAAGGTACTCAGAAAAATAGGAGGAAAATAAAGCTGGAAAGCTGGTAGCTGTGCAGGAAATAAAAAATAGAGCAAAAATAGGGAATTTCCCTCTCAGTTACCGCGATTGCGGTCATCAGACTACGATCGTGGGCATGACACCGCATTTGCGGCACCAGACTCTTTCGACGCATACTAATTTAAAGATTCTTTTCTCACCCCTTTTAACTATTTTTATTTTAAATTTACTTTCATGAGGGCACTCTGACTTTTAAGTTGGGGGTGTTTTATGGTTGTGTGATTGGTAAGGCAACATGAGGTCTCTAGCCTATGAATAAACTTTTCCCTATGATAACGTCCTATGATGATGCAAGGAAAGTATGAGTACCTATAGCATTATGCACCATTGGCGAAATTTGAGTAGCCATATGGTTAGTTCACCCGTTTCAAATTTGAGGGATGTGAGACTAAGGCTTCATTGTAGCCGTAAGTTAACAAAATGGTGCTATTGTAAATCAAGAAACCCCCTCCATCTCTAAAATTTTTAGAAAATCAAGGGCATGGACGTGAGCAATGTGCAACAAAAAACTTTTTCTCTTTTTGTGGCTTCATAGATTTTGACTTGTAGACAAGAAATAGACACTCGATGATTGTTTCCATTTGGAGGGACATTTGAGATATCTTAATGAATTTTGTATGCCATGTGTGGTGAGAATATTGCATTCATCTCTTGTATACTTGTGTTAGCTAGAACTTGCCCCATTAGTCTCTCAAAGCTAATTTGATTGTATTTGGTTAGAGAAATGATCTTAGGCCCTCTTTGTGATTTTAGAAGCCACTCTAGCCTAAAAAGCCTACCCATGCATAATTGTAATCCCTAGTACCCGCTTTGACCTTTAACCTTCTTTGGATAACACGTTACTATCTGTGGACCATTTTCTTATCCCTCTTTTGAACCATACCCTCCTTGAATTCAAAAAGGTAATGTGAGGCTAAAAGCCTAAGTTGGGGATGGTGAAGATTGATAGAAGTGAGTTTGTGGCCATGAAGAAATGCCTAGTGCGCCTTAGCTTTAAAATCAAAATACTAAAATAGGAAGAAGTCCAATAAAGGAAAGTTTTGCATGAAAATTGGAATAAAATGAAATGAAAGAAAAGTGGTGAACAAAGGAATCAAAAAGTAGGCATAAGAAAAAAGAGAAAACAAAGTAGAGTGGCCTTTACTCGAAAGGAGGAGTGTTGTAAATTATGATGTAGATGTTCAAGGTAGAGTGTAACCTAGTTCCCTAAATGATATCCTACCCTAACCCGAACCTACGTTACAAGCTTAGAAAGTTCTTTAAGATCTCCAACCATTTATTTTCTTTGTAGTGGAGATTGAATATAGGCGCAAGCCTATGGTATGACACTTGTTGCATTGAGATTTCTTTTGTGAGGGGAGAATTTTGCACTTAAAATTCCTTGTTACTTGTTTGTTAGTTTGGTATGTGAAACTTTTCTTTCTTATGAGATGGGTATGCAAATAAGTTGAGGTGAGTGAGTTTTGAGACCTAAAGTGGAGTATGGTCTAGTTTTAGCCAAAAGGTGAGCCACTTCTAGAGTATTGATTTTTGTTGTTTGATTGCTCCTTGAAGTCTGATGCATACTAGAATATTACATTTTATAATGAGGGGTGTTGTGAAATTAGTCTAGCATATGTGGAATGAGCTACTCGTGGTTGCAATTCAAGTTAAAGTCGTTATGGCCCTTCAGACATAAAATTTGGGCGTAAATGATTGTCTCGTGGTAAAAAATAGTGTTGCTTAAGGACAAGAAAATGCTCTAAGTTGGGGGTGTTGAGGAGTGGTGGTTTTACACTTATTTACATCCATCATTCATACACTTTGCCTTGATTTAACTGATTTAGTGAGATTTAAGTGTGAATAAGTACACTAATATCCATTCCTTGCAGGTATGGAGTTAAAAAGATAGAAAGAAGTGGATTAAAGCTTGAAATGATCAAAAGAGAGAAGAAGAAGCGTAACTGAATACTTACAGCTGAAAGGACCTCGGGTATCGAGCTCACGGGAAGATTACTAATGCACTGTAATATCTAAGTATGGTCAGGAACCTGAGCATCTGAACCTATGATATAAGGCATCATAGCACAAAAAATGAGTATGCGGTCAGTACTTTAAATATACTGGTATACGATATGAGGTTAGGGTGAAATATATGGGTTATATGCATGAGATAATAACTAACTGAATAGCATAAGATAAATGAGTATGAGTGCATAAAAGCTGTAAAATATGAGAATGCATTACCAAGCATAAAACATGATTCTGATATAGTATGTAAACTGAAATATTGAAACACTGATACTGAATAATTGATAGATGTATGTTATGATCAAGCAAACATGAAACTAAGCTCTATACTAAATACTAAACTAAGACTATGGAAGCTAGCTATAACCAACTTACCCTAATGTACTATTAGGGTCCAACCTATAACCCCAGTTGGAAGGGCGTCAGTACCATGCCACGGGGAAGTATGGATCCACTAATCTGATATCTCGAAGGACGAAGGTATCATGCCTAACTGATGGGGAACCCCTTAAAGTCTATGGTGGCGTCGTAGGTTTGGAATCTAAGGACTGCTAATTATGTCTCATGCCTACTGACGGGGGAGACAAGTTCCTCATGCCTACTGATGAAGGAGATGCCATCCCTACGTTCAATGGGTGCTAAGTTTTACTCCCAACTAAAAGACACTAATTACTGGACTGAACTGAGCTTAATTGGACTCACAACTGACCATATTACTGAATGAATGATATTGCTCATGGTATAACTAAAATCATTCTGTAGATACTGAAAATTAGGTAAACAACTAAATTTTGGGTATTCATAACCCCCAGGACTCAATGACAATAACAATAGGAACATACTGAAGCTTCGAAAACATAATAAGTAGTAATTGTTCAAAACCCAATCATTTAGCCATTTCATCAAACACTTGAAATTCATAGGCTTAAACATGAGGATAGTTAAAACATGTAATTCTAACATAATTGAAATTCTAATATCATGGATTTAGGATTTAACATGCGAACATCATCATTCAAACGTGTCAATGACAATTTCAAATGAAAACACATGGTAAACATAATTTATAATCAAGATTCATAATAACTTTATAAACATAACTCCTAATAACAAGTAAAAATCATTGCTTTAAACTTGAAAACAGATTGTTGAACTCCATGGGTGAAAAGGACCCATGAATGAACATCACGCATACCTTAATTGATGAATTTGTGAAGGCTCTTAATGATTTTCTTG
Organism: Capsicum annuum; assembly: GCF_002878395.1. Taxonomy (NCBI): domain Eukaryota; kingdom Viridiplantae; phylum Streptophyta; class Magnoliopsida; order Solanales; family Solanaceae; genus Capsicum; species Capsicum annuum. Next base: position 58,917,250 of record NC_061113.1, on the reverse strand, counting down.
AAAACTAAGCTTGAATTTCCTTGATTCTTTTGAAGAGGCTAGGATTTGTCCTTGAGAGATGATGCCTTCTTTTGAGAGGATTTTGTGAAATCGGATAGCAAATTATACTTTTGGGACCCTATATCCCGTGTTATGGACCAAATGGGTGAAGGGAAAAACCCCAATCGCCCTTGCAAAAATGGAAACAGAAGCTGGAAAAATAAGGGGCGGGCGATGAGTCGAGCGTTGTGGGCTCTGGACCGGTGGTCTAATCCCCACGTGATGAGCTATGCCGCGGGCACCCCTAGAAACGGACAAAGCCCCGTGCTGCGGGCCCATTGGGGGTCCACTATTTTGCATCTCCAAACATGCCCTTACGCTTAGCCAATAATTTTGAAACTTACCCAAGATGTTCAATCGACAACTCTGATCATGAATCAATTTAAAAATTAACTTTTCGATGTCAGGAAGGTCGAACATAAAATTATCAAATTTTAGGGGCTTTAGAAATGAGTAAGTCCTAACACTTAATGAAATTTTATAACTCTTGGACCCCTTTTACATACAATAGTAAGCTATATTGAGCTAAGATCTTATAGGGTCTTACAATATCGCCCCCTTGAAAACATTTTACTAAAGGAACTAAGATTATATACTGAACATGCATGACTGGAAACATGATTACATGAATGATTCTAAAACATGATACATGGCTAACTGATTTAGTGAATACATGCAAGGGCATGAGAATGGTTATTAGGCTGAGATAAAAATAAGAGAGTCAACTTATGATTACCCTTTACTCGAAGCTGGATTTTGTTTCGTGGAGAAAGGTTAAGAGATTTAGTACATGTAAACTCGGGGTATTACAACATCTCCCCCTTGTAATAGTTCATCCCCCGAATGATATTAACTTGGCTGAAATACTAAGGAAAGACTGAGATGATGCATGGGGTACTTACGAACTGAATCATAATTGAAGATATGGAATCTGAAAAATGATGTATGGGCTGAACTGGATTAAAAATTTACATGGATACGAATAAACTATCTCTTGGAATGGCCATATTCATGACACATCAGATAGTAAGACTAGATCAGAAGATGGAAAAATCATAAGAACTTGTCTTTCTGACTGCTAACTGAACTATTGGCTAAACAGGCTAAATTATACCGAAAGCTCATACTCAACTATGCATTCCACTTCACTTGAGGCTAATTAAAAATATTCACATGTACACTGATCACCCTATCTACTGAAGTCTGAGCTAAACTCAATTCTCTGCTATGTTCAAGCATACTTGAATCTACAAAGTGCACACATAACACTGTAATACTATCCTGAATTATGAATTCAACACACCCTGCATTTTCACAACTCCTCATCTCATGAATAATTCTTATTATCACTTTAGCAACTTTATACAACCTCTTACTAGACATCCACTAACGCGCAGTGAATTCATCCATATATATGCAAATATGAAATTCAAGCCTATCATTATAACCACATATGCCGTTCTAAACAAACACCCATAAAAGCATCTTTCTCATATCCTCCAAACGTCTATCATGAACAACTTCTATGCACTGCCCCAAGAAAACACACACAAAATTTCAACTAACTATGACATATATCAAATACCTTGGACTCAATCTTACTTCACACTTACATCCTTAGCTAAAAAAAACATACAATAATTTTTCATCAATAAGAAACGTTCACTCTTTCCTGTCTAAACAAGTTTTCATCATCAATAGCTCAATATAAGAAAAAGTCACTAAAAGGTTAGAACATGAGGACCCAAAACATGAAAGGATACTATGCAAGGCCTGAGGAATAAAGTATCAACATTATGGATTCATTATATAGATCAAAACTGAGGAGATACATGACATAGTCTAAAGTTTACTGATCATTAAAAGTGTAGCATGAGTATTGGAATTGAACATATTGTAAAGCATGAGTACATGAGTCATGAGCTGCGTAACCTGAGTTTGGAGTTCCTGAATTCATGGAACATGATTCATACTGCTGAGTGGATTGGAACTCCTTATACTAGGAGCTAGGAGAGTACATGATTTTCTATAAGGTGCACGAATATGAGCTATGATCATAGAGCTGACATGTAAGGCATGAGTAGATATCGTGATGACTGAAGTACAAAACCTTGTACTGGGATCAGAATGGGTCGGGAATCTCCCTCCCTAGTATTGTTCTACTATACCCTAGAATCACTACTAGAACCTAGGACCCTGACTTAGTTACTGGTCCCATCATCTCCCCCTTAGCCTAAAGCCATCATCCTAAGTTTGCGGGTATAAGCTCTAAACTGAAGCTCTAAACTGAACTATCACCACTTCATACTAGAGTCTGAGGTATAATAAGGCACATAATACTATACTTACCTTAAAAGACTGCATCTGATAATGTAAGGCCCACTGCTAGTACTTCCTTCTGATACATAATTCTTAGCTTCCTATAACCTCAACAATCACCATACAATAACTGAAACACTGACTAACTTAAAATTTCTAGGAGTACCACCATACCATGAGTCCACACCATCTAGTGCTTTAACTCTACTTTCCATTAGCTCAATTTTCAAAGATTCAAGCATAGCTTCTAATACTTAACATGGATATTCTCAAACACTTAATGAACCATACTAAATTCCTTTATAGCCCTCTAATATCACATATCTAAACTTATAATTTTTTTCTTACACCAACATACCCAACATCATCAACCCATAACCCATAAATTAATTGATAAGAACATCATATACCGTATAGCCTCATTCACACTTATCAATTCAAGGGTACTATCTAAGTATATACACGGTTAAAACTTAGACTAATACAATCCCAAATCACTTTGAGTACACCTCTAGACCATACATACATCATCATACTTAATTTTGAATTAATAACTTAAATTCTTGCATACACTATTTCAAGCCTACTGATCCCCCTTCATACAACTAGCCCATGGATACTAAATTTATTAAATCCAGAAAATGATATCCCTAATGAGAAGGGATTTAAAACATATCTGACCCCTAAGCACTGTGGTACTACCTCTCTATTCGATATGTGGTTCATTCAGAATTGAAAATGAATGACTCTATTTTCGAAATCAACTGAAGTGATTTTTTGGAATACTGTAATCGGGCAATTTCTGTATACCCATCTGGCTACAATAGAGACACCTGCTGGGGTAGACACTAAGAAGAGTTCTACTAAAGTTTTGAGACTGACTCTGAAATTGACAGCTATATAAGGGGTTGCAAAAAAGAGTGAAGCACCAGGATCTAACAAAGCATAAACATGTAAATGAAAGACTTGTAACATACTTATAACCACATCAGGAGAACTTTCCTGATCATGATGGGTTTAGAGGGCATACAATCTATTCTGGCACTGACCGTTGGTGGCATTGGAAGTAGCGGCTTGCTAAGTCAGGCGACTAAATGGAACTAAAGGATTGTTGGACTGACCCTACTGTCCACTCATTGGGCAATCTCTAACTTTATGGCTTGGCTCGCCATACCCAAAACACACATCACTGATGGCTCTACAAATACCCTTATAATTCATACCACATTCTCCATAAAGGGAATTAGTACGAACACTCTTTCTACTACCCTATGACTTAGAGGCTGGTTCTCTATCCCGATTGTCATTCCTAAACTTAGGCACTAGTGCACTGGTTAAAGATAGATTTGGGGCCGAAGACTTCTGACGGAATTGAGAATGGTTACCACCCTTGGACCTCGACTGAGTAGAGTTGAAACTACTTGTCCTAGCCCTTTTACTCTCTTTATTTTTTTCTCTACACTCATCCTCCTTAATCTGCTGAGCAGAACCCATAAGTCTAAATAGGACAACAGCCTACTAATAGTTCTGAACAACTACTAAATAAGCTAAGGTAGTGAAAGCAGCTTTGAATTCAGCGTGAGAGACATACTCATTCAAGGTATCTTCCTGAACAAGTGGAGGTAAGGGCTGGTTCCCATTTCTTCTTATGTTGTTCTTTATAGGAGTCATTTTCTATAAACAAAAGGGAAGAATAGATTAGAAAGAAAGTTCAAATTGAGCTTATGCTCTTTCACATGACATGACTATTGAGAAATGGGAAACCTTTCCTAAAGCATGTTTCATACACATACATAAGACTTTACTTAACGCGGATTTTAGACTCCCTAGGAGACTATAAAACTTTAGGCTCTAATTCCATGTTTGTAATGCCCCGAGAGTCTACCCTGAATGCCATATATACTTACGATCATAATTGACAACAAGCTAACCCATGAGTTGGTACTTACTGTGAGCACGGTATAAAACTAATAACAATTACATGTGTAGAAATTAACTAAAAAATTCCATAAGGTTTTAAGTTTTGAAAATAATACAACTGAATCCATAAAATTGAAACATATGTGGAAATACTAAAAGCCGACTGATAGGACCGACAAACTAACTGATTGTCTGAAAAACTTTAAACTGACTGATGAGTTGATGGGACAAGCCCCCAACTAATTCCAAGTAACTACTGAGCTAAAAGACTGAGATAAATATAAATCTCCCTCGATATATGAGGACTCACCACTGTTATTATGTAATAATCCAAGACTACCCCTAGTCATTACACGGTGCCCATGACCCCGAAGGACCACAAGCTAACCCTTTGCTGATATTTGTACCTGAGCACTACATAATATAATACAATAAATGTGAAAAGCTGGCGAAAACTTCCCAAAAGGTTCAAAATGTATAAAATACTCAAACTGAAAATTGAATACTAATACATCTGTCTAAAAAAACCTCTAACAGTCTGAACAATGGAGTTGATGGGACATGTCCCCAACTAACTCCATCTACTGTTAATAAAGTAAATCAAATGAAGTACTGAAATAAGAAGCATCCTTAGATAATAAGAACGCACTGCTATGTCTACTGCTGCTGACTGAGTCTGGACTACTAATGGTGTTCTGGGGCTCGTGCTTCTGAACCTATGGCATAAAATAAAATACAATAGCGTAAATATATCAGTATGGGAATATATTGAGTATGTAGATAAGGTAAGGCTAAATACAAGGGCTTATGCATGAACAATAACTAACTGAATGATATACAAGAGCTGGATTAACATACATAGAGAAATTGTAACTACTTAACATATTATGCGTACTGTGACTGAGCATACTAGGACTGAATCTGATAACTGATACTAAATATGCCATCAATCTAAGGTTTTTGAACATACTGAGATTATACATAACTGAAGCTACTGAAATTGATATTTGTACTTATTAATACTGATAAATTGGATGACTGAGCCTACCGATAATTGATACCAACAGGATGAATCAGAGATCAACTCTATCTAATGGGATAATCTCTAAATTTTCTAATAATGATTAAGATTGACTAAGCTTGAGATCATCCCTAACTAACGGGTGATCACTGGAACTGATATTGAGAAAACTTAATTGAATCTGAGACTGAGATCAAGCTTATCTAACGGGTGACCTATGTAGGTACTGATACTGAATAACTTTATATGAGACCAATCCTATCTAGCGGGTGGTCTATGAATCTATGGAACTATCTGAGTTACTTACTGAGATTGATGACTGTATCTAACAGTCCTAGTTTTTGAGTTTAACTCTGAAGACTGATACTAAAACTGAAATTGTGGGAGTTCTCACTTAACCAACATACTCCAAATCTGATCTGGTGGGGTTTAACCTATAACCCCAGCTGGAAGGGTGTCAATACCGTGCCACGGGTAAAAACCTCTACTGTAGTCAAGCCTATCTAATGGTTGACCCTGAACAGGAAGTCAAGCCCAAGGCAGTATGATAGTCATCCTTAATATAATGGGTTACTCCTAGTCCTCTACTGGCTACACAATTTTGGAGAATAGGGATTGCTGCTAATGACTCTGCCTCTCTAACGGGTAAGCCGTCATCTCTGCACTCGCACGGTGCTAGTTACTACTCCCAACTGAAGGACTCTGAACTGATTCTTAACTAAACTTAGACTGAGCTGAATCTGTTACTGATCATATTTCTTGACTGATCTGACTGAGTTTACTTGGTTCCGTTATCTGATGGAATACTTATGAATTCTACTGTCTATCTGAAAGTGACTAATGTCTGAGGCTAGATTGAACTAGTATTGAGATCTGTGAATTTTCCTAAATGTTCTGACTGACTGAATTCTATGGATCATAGCACGACTGAGATTATCTTGAGACTGACTCGGCTCTAGACAAGCAGCTAAGTTTTCAAGTATAAATACCCCCAAGACTCGATAGCATAAATTAATAAGACAGAACCACACTTGAATATCATGACAATGGACTATCATTCATAACACAATCAATACGATATCTCATCAAACACTTGAATGTCATAAGCATGTAAATGTATAGGGTTGGCATACTAATATCTCATAGTTGTTCAAAGAATACTCATGGACAAAAATGCATGTAAATTATCATAATACATTCACTAAGGCATTTCAACAAACGCTTGGCATGCACTAGTTATCACATCATTGGGAATTTCATGCTTAACATACTAAAAAGACACTATTCTCTTTACTTAAGCATTCTATCAAACATATGGGGAGCATGCTTTGGTTATACCACAGATTCTATACATAAATTACTATGAATACATCAATATCATGTGACTTGAAGGAATTTTATCATGAACGTCACATAGTAGGATCAAAGCTTGGATCTTTGAAATCAAGTCATGAATTAAAAATCATCTACAACATGAACTTCAATTTCTATTTACAAAAAATTAAATCATGAAAATATCATAAATATATATACTCTTGAATTTAGAAAAGGATTCTTGAACTTATTGGGTGAAAGGAACCAAAGAATCAACATCTGCATACCTTAGTTTTCTAGATTCTTGAAGTTCTTGAAGACTCTTGGAAGGATTCTTGAGATTGCTTTTGAAACTTGAGGGCTAGGGTTTTCTATCTTTGATTGAGAGTGTTTTGTTCTTGATAAAATAATGAGAATAGATGAGCAACTTTGGCTATTGGGGTTTTAAATCTCGTGTAGAGACTGATTAGGGCTTTAGGGAAATTACCAAAGGGTCCCTCAAATTTAAATAATGAAACCTGAATGAAATCCCAATTTTACACGCTGGCGTGACGCGCCATAATCGGGCCAGCTTACTGGAAAGTGGACAATTGTGAAGCTGTTTGATGACGTGACGCGGTGGAACTCGCGTTGCCACCTTGGTTGCAAACTGGAAAGACACTGCGATGCAGTGGCGTTGTGAAGGATCATTGGAATTTGACAATTGCCATTTTAGCTGACTCCGCGACTCGCTAAAGCACCAGGTGGCACACTGTCTCACTAAAATGGTTCTAACTCTTCGCCCGAGTGTTGGATTTGGATGAATTTGGTATTGACGAAAATCTTATTCAATTCTCTTCATAAAAAAAAGTTAATATTAGGTAAATTCTACATGTTTCAAAATATTTCTCACTTAGGAAGTCATTTTAAAATCTTTTAAGGTAGGATTTACACTTGACGTGACACGCTCTAAAGCTCAGACTATAAGAGGAGTTTGTGGGGTCTTACAATATCTTTGCCTTGGGAACATTCATCCTCGAATAAGACTGATTAAGCTAAGAATACTAGCAGGCAAAACTTACTTACTGGACAGGAATATCTGAAACATGACTATACAACTGGAACTACTGTTATACTGATATTTCATACTGAACATGCATATCTGATGCATGAAATGCATGACTGAAGCTACTCATAAGCTGAATTATCATAATGGACATGCATATCTGATGTATGGATTCGTGACCGAGTTATCCTCATGAATGCATGACTGAATACACTGATAAGTTGAGCTTTTCTACTGAACATGCATATCTAATGCATGAATACTTAACTGATTATGCAATGATATCTAATCCAAAGCTTATAATGAGAATCTGAGCATAAAACTGAATGTGTTTAAGGAATGGGAAACATTAGGGAGTTATAAGGTATCTCCCCCTTGAGACACTATGTCCCTCTAAGAATACTTACTTTACAGACATGTTTGAGAAAACTGAGGCGATGCACAGGGCATCTATGAACTGGATCATAAATGAACCTTGGAGAGGTAAAACTAATGCATGACTCATGAACTAAACTCATCTTGCAACTACTAGGACTCGCTACCCTATAATAGTTACATTCCTAAGATTTTTAATAGCATGAATAGATGAAAAAATACAAAAATGAACTATACGAATCTGACTGTTAAACTAACTTGCTGGTGTTACTAACTGCCTCATGCTGTAACATAAGCTCACATGGGAGTAAAGGATCTAACAATACATATCATGAATATAAAGGACTTATTACGTACCCAAATTTATGTTGGGGTATCCTTTCGGATCATGGTGAGTTTGAAGTGAATAGAGTCGGTTCTGACGCAGACCACTAGTGGTACTAGGAGTGGTGCCCTGCTGACATGAATCTCTACCCTTCTAAGCTAGCACTCTACACTCCCACACTCTTTGTCCTGGCTTGCCACATCTAAAACATACCTGACTATTAGCTCTGCACGTACGTAGGTGGTTCTTGCCACACTCTCCATAAAGCGGATAGGTGTGCTCACTTCTAACACTACTCTAGGCTTTGGAACTTGGCACCCCATCATGACTGACGCCTCTGAAATTAAGTGTAGGCACACTAGCTGAGGATGGAGCTGGGACTAAAGTTTTTTTACTATGGTGAGAACGATTACCACCCTGTGACCCGGCTTGAGAAAAGTTGTAACTACCTGTTCTGAACCTCTTATTAGACCTCTCTCTCTCCTTAGATTTATTTGCCTCCATCTATTGGGCATGCATCATTAAACTAGCAAGATCCATGTCTCTATTGAGCATAGCAGTTCTACACTCTTTTAACAACAACCTAGACACACCAATCACAAACTTACTCATACTCGCTCTAGGGTTAGCTATCATATTAGGAGCATACTTAGTTAACTGGTTGAACTTAAGACAATACTCCTTCACTATCATGGAGCCTTATCTCAGGTTTATAAACTCTTTTACCTTAGCTTCTCTCATCTCTAGGGAGAAAAACTTATCTAGAAAGGCATCCTAAAATACTTGCCAAGTCATGGGAGCTGCATCCTCCCCTCTACTCTTCTTCAACATCACTACCCAATCATAAGCAATATCCTTCAGCCTATAGGATGCTAGTTCTACACTCTCTTCCTTAGAAACATATATAATCTGGGTGATCTTCTTCACCTCCTCAAGATAAATTTGTAGGTCCTCACCTACTACTGACCCAAAGAATTTTGGCGGGTTCATTCTCATGAAATCTTTGATTTTAGCTGTGGTTGAACCCTTATTTTGTTGAGGTAGGACTGCAACCTGATGGTTTCCCTGAACACTAGTGGTCACAGCTTGGGCTAGTGCCTGAAAAACTTCCCGAAACTCTGCATATGACACATTCACATTCTTGGGATCTACGGGCTGAAGGGCTAATTGATTCCCTGTTCTCTACTTAGGAGACATGTTCTGCAGATAGAAGAGGAACCAAGATTAGACTGAGAGTTCAACTTGAGCTTTTGCAAACTGACACGACAGGAATACTGAAAGAAGAAAAACTATTCCTAAAACATCTTATAGCCTCTTGTACATAAATATGGCGCACAACACACCCACGCATAAAACTTTACTAGATACGACTTTTCAGACTCCCTAGGACACTATTACACCTAACTCTAATACCAAGTTTGTAACAACCCGAGACTACCCCCTAGTCGTTACATTGTGCCCATGACCCCGAAGGATCATAAGCTAACCTTTTGTTGATATCTGTACTTGAGCACTGCATAATATAATATAATAAATATGAAAAGCTGGCAAAAACTTTCCATAAGGTTTAAAACATCTAAAATACTCAAATTGAAAACTGAATACTAACATATTTGTCTGAAAAAGCCTTTAACTATCTGAACTACGGATTTGATGGGACATGTCACCAACTAACTCCATCTACTGTTAATAAAGTGAATCTAATAAAGTATTGAAATAAGAAGCATCCTCGGATGATGAGGACCCACTGCTATGTCTGCTGCTGTTGATTGAGTCTGGACTTTACTAGACTTGATTTCACTGTTACTATATACCTATATGTATGAATAAGGTCATGAATACAGTTGAATATGATATATTGACTTGTTGTTGATTGATGATGCTACTTATCCTTATCCCTGAGTTACATACTAGTGTTCCAACCGTTAACCATCTTTGGATGTTGTAACGCCCCGAGTCTGTACCCTAGATACTACTCGGTGCTAGCAACCCCGAAAGACCACCAGCTAACCCATGACTGGTACCTGCTGTGAGCACTGAATAATAATAACACTGTAATAACAATATAACTAGAATAAATGTGGAAGTTAGGCTGAAAATTCCATAAGGTTCATAACAGACAAAAAAATCAATACTGAAATAACTATCTGAAACACTCTAGTCCGAAAGCCTCTAGCTGTCTGAATTATGAAATTAATGGGACAAGACCCTAACTAACTCCAACTACTGGAAACTGTACTGAAATACAGAAAGAATACTTAGTCCTCAAACTATGAGGACTCACCACTAAGTCTGTTGCTGATAGGCTGCGCTGCTAAATGCGGTCAGGAGCCCGTGCATTTGAACCGATGATACAAAACATCATAGCACAAAGAAAAGAATGCATTAGTATATTAAATGTACTGGTATGCTAAGTGAGGTAAGATGATATGCATGGGTTCATATGCATGAATAATAACTGGCTGAATACATGAACATAACTGAAAGAGAGTACATACATAAATACATAAATCTAACTACTGGATACTGAGTTCTAGATTACTGATTTGCCGATATATGGGTTACTGATACTATATAACTGATAATTGAGTGACTATATCTGACAGTCTTGATTCTGTAGAACTAATCTGAGTTCTATACTAATCTGAGTAACTGTATCTGACAGTCCTGATTTTGTAGAACTGAACTGAGTTCTATACTGAGACTAAAACTTAGATTGTGGAAGGTAATCATCTAACCGACATGCCCTAAATCTGAACTGATGGGGTCCAACCTATGACTCTAGTTAGAAGGGTGCTAATACCGTGCCACAGGTACTAATACTGAAAAGACCAGGATGACAAGCCTAAATGATGGGTGACACTTGGTAAGAGCCAAGCCTAATCAAACAGGTGACCCCTGGGAGGTAGTCAAGCCTAGTCTGATGGGTGACTTCTCATCCTATGCTGGCTACAAAGTTCTGGAGTACATGAATTGCTACTAACGACTCTGCATACCTGATGAGAAAGCCACCATCTATGCTCTCACTCGGTGATGAATCCTACTCCCAACTGAATAGACATTGAACTAATTCTTAGACTTTACTAGACTTGATTTCACTGTTACTGGTCATACTGTCTAACTGAACTGAATTGAGTTCACTGAGTTCCGCTAACTGATAGAATACTACTGAGTTCTGTTAACTGACTGAGTTCACTGAGTTCTATTGTTTGTGATACTACTGGGACTGTTCTGTAACTACTATAGCTTTAGATAAACAACTAAATTGACGAGTATTGAATACCTCCAGGACTCGATAGCATAAATTATAAGACATAGCACAATCTTGAAATATGATAACAAATTTCTTGATCACAAATCATTCATTGAGGTATTTTGACAAACCCTTGCATGATATGAACTTATATACACACTAGCATGATATGGTTACACTACTCAACCCACATGAACAATTCATCAATCACTTGAAGAGCATAATTTATGCACATGACTGTAATATAACATGCAAGTATCATAATCACAAATCCAACTCATAATTCAAAGGGGTTTTTAACATGAAACCATGCAACAACCCACACATGCCATTTATTTCTCATAAACTTGTAAATTATTTATAGATTCTAACCCCAACTAATATCATAGTCATGAACACAATCAAATTCAATCATGAAATTCATCAAATCAATCTACTTGAAGTTTTAAAAGAGTTGTTTTGACTCCAAGGGTGGAAGGAACCCTTGGATGAACACTTCACATACCTTAATGCTTCAATTCTTGAAGATTGATGGTGAAATTCTTGAGATTCGAATCTTGAATGGAAAAACCTAGGGTTTGTTCTTGAGTAATTTGAGAGAGAATGAGTGTAATTTGCTTAAGGGGAGTTGAATTTCGTATTTAGGGGGTTGAATAGTTGTGAGAAAAGGATCCAAATACCCCTGAGGACGCAGAATCTTGATGACTGAAAACTGACTTAGTGACACGCAGATCGATGCATCGCGTTGATGGAGTTGACGCTATGGCCGACACACCGTATCGAGTCCACATTGGTTCACTGGAAATTGCACTGGGAGCTGGGGAAAATATTTATCAATGCGATAGGCAATGCGGCGCATTGAGATCGCGTCGATACACTGGTTTGGACTCCCAAACGTACCTCAAATGATATTTGAAAAATCCAAAACTCATTCAAGAATACCTACTGACATCCTGATCATGAAACAACTTAAAGATTGACATTTAATGGTTGTAAGGGTCGTAAAATAATATCGCCAACTATGCAGGCTAAAATAACTCTAAGCATGAATACTTAGCTAAAAAAAAATTTTAAGTCTGGGACCCCTTAACAAACTTTAAAGGACTGAATCAAGCTTAGGATTTTGCGGGGTCTTACAGATGTTATGTCCCCCGCGTGACATAGGGTCCAGAGCATAATCTTCTCTTCATGCGCAGTGATTAGGTGATCGAAGCGATTTGTGCATTGACTTTGGAGTGTTGAGCTTTCTTACTTCGGAAGACATTCATTCTTGGTCTTCTATCTTTAGACTAAGTCTCATTTTGACTTATTTTTACTATTATTGGGGGCTTGTTCCGATATATACATTTCTAAATATCGGTTTTCATAGAGATATTATGGACGACTGTGGACTTAGGTATGTTGGTTAGTTGATGAATCTGGTGAAGTGCTTAGACATGTTTAAGTAATGACTTGCAGTATGTTTTCCGATATCTGATTAAATGATTGGGATTAAATCGGCCCTTGTGATTAATGTGATGATTGTGATGGGTTATCGGGCTGACCTCTGGTTCATGTGTGCTTGAGGTGTCCATACGACATAGCCCGGTTTTGGGGCTTGTCAAAGAGCAACTCATAACTTTTTCATATATATTTTTAGGACTAAAATGACTTCTCCATGTATGTATATTCTAACAGGGCAACAATTGCCAATAAACTCCTTCCTTTTTCAAATCATAAAAATTAATCTACAAACGTTCCTCATCACTTGTCATAAATCCTTATAATCAACTATTTCTGCCATAATTCTTAAATATTTTTTGTCTAATAATTGGAATTGAAGGTTGATTACTTTTATTAATATTTTAGTTTCTTAACATTGAATTTTTTATATTTAATATTATGAGTTTAGACATGTACTATTGTTATAAATTTTCCTCCCTTGGTTCACTTGATTTGTCTACTATTCTAAAAATATATTTTCATTTTTAATATATGAAGCAAAGAAAATGATTATTTTTTCATATTTTATCCTTAACATTAATTACCATTTCTTAAATTATTTTTCAAGATCTAATACTAAATACTAGTTAATAGTGATAGTATAGTAAAATTATCATGTAAATCATTGTTTATTTAATGAGCGTATCAAGATCAAATATGACAGGTTAAAATAAACACAGAGAGTAGTTCTACTAACAGACTATAAATACGAATGAGATATATAAAGGCTATCATTGAGGAAAACAATGCAATAACTTTGGTTAGATCAAAATACAAAGAAACATAATCAAATAATTGTCTCACCAATGATAAATGGCACCTTAAATCATTTAGCTTTTACACATTTGATGTTTATATCAGCACTACTATTGTATTATGGTTCTATACCTTTAGTCAGGTAACACAACAATTTTGTGTTTGTTAGGATCACTTGGACCTAACCATAATTTCACAATATATTAGGTAAAATTAACCCAGATCATTGTACTTTATTTAAAAACTAAAAAAAAATTATTAGAATCGAGTCGACCAACTGCAGACAATTTTTTAGGTAAAATTATCAAACCCACATACTTAAGAGTCATTAATACATCAAATCTCTTACCTTTTAAAAAATTACTTAAAATCCCCTTTTTACTAATTTACTCTTGATACATATTTTTCGATTCCCTCAACTAATTAATACTCCACCATTTACTCCAAAAATCACATTTTTTATTTATCACAATCTTCCACCCCAAAAGAATCCATAACTTCTCTCACTTGAAACTTCTATCACTATTACTTCTCCACTTCTGCGTTTCTATCTCCTTCTCTTCAATCTTCAACAACTACACCCATCCATCAAGTTGATATCAAATTGATTTCCCCAATTTCATTGTCTTTTCTTTGATCTTTTTATCAATTTTACTTTTATCAATATTGAATCTTTAATCAACCTTTAAGTCAATATTCATTAAGGAAAAGAGAAGAAATTAAAAAATCAATTTCTAGGTTTATGACAAAAATGGCCAAAGAGGCGATGGTGGTGCAGATGAACGATAGAAGGGGTGGTGGTGGTGGTGGAGTATATGTATCAGTCTAAGTGTCAAGACATATATATTGAAGTGGTCGGAAAGTACAGAAAGTAAATAGGGGAATTTTTTTAGAATGGTAGGAAAAGTAACACGTCTTAATCACTTTAGGTTGAAATCAATATGAGATTAATACTAGGATTGTGTACCTCCTTACTTCCTAACTCCGTAGACTTATTGTTCTTAATCAAACTATCTCAATACATTGTATGCACAATCTAACAAATTATGTATCACCAACCATCTTTTAAACACCTTTGGTGAATTTCACTTATCACTTTTTGAGTCTCAGAGTGTCGCTTTACTAAACCTTGTCCTGGATCCCAGATTAACTATCTCTTTTTGGGTCTTAAGTAACTTAGATGAAGGTTGATAGCTTTACATTACTTTGAGATCTTATTTTTCTAATCTCAGCCTCCCTTGTGGAGATGGTATTGAATACAGGCAGGTTCTTAACTTCTGCAGTCTTCAATTAAGCAATCAAATCAGAGAAAAGCACAATACATATAAGAACATCAATCAAGAATGATTTTGCACATCCTCTACTTTGTTATTCCATCTGGATTCTCACAATCCTAGTTAAGAGGTTTAACCGCTCATGTTTGCAAGAACATCCATTGAATTCATAAAAGAAAGCATATGAATAATCTTATAATAATTAAAGAATAAAAACCAAAATCTCAAATTAATCTCCAACCATAAAAATCAAGAACAATGGATTCCAAGATCAAAAGTTGAATATCAGAATCAATATAGTGTTGTAAGTATAAAGAGTGCGTAAAAGTGCATAAACTAATAACAAAACATCAATAGGGTATTTATTGAATATATCAAAACCCTAAAAAGGCTAAATAAAATGAAAAAGAAAAACTAGATCGGTAACTACCTACGACCCACTTACGGGCTGTATGTACTACCTACGAACCTTAAGTGGGTCGTATGTCTCAAAAGAAATCAGGAGATTTAGGTCTTCTACTTATGAGGATACCTACGAGGGCCGTACATACCACTTAGGGTTGTTCAAAATTGAACCGTAATCATTAACCCAACCGCAAAATTAGTTTATTGTCTTATTGGTAATGGGTTATCGAATTTATAGTTGGAGAATAGGTCACAATTTTATAATTAATGGCTTATTGGTGCGGAGGCGGATTACTCAATTTTCTTATCAGGTAAACCATCAACCCATTAAGAATTATTATAATTATATTTTTACCTCTAGATATATCAAGTATCTTTTGTAAGTCCTACATATAAAACTTCATTTATTGTTCTATTCACTTCTTAGCTTAGAAAATAACAAGCCATATCTTGTGACATCTAACCATAAAACAGTCAGACTCCCTAAAATATAAATGAAACCTGAAATTAATTCTTAAACCAAAATATAAATTATTCTTGACAACACGAAGGACCGCAACATTAATAAAACAACCCCAATGTGTCCTTCACAAAGTTTGATATAAAACATTATAATTCAAATAATATTAAAGTTTTGATTTCTTGTCGACCTAACAGTTAAAAATGTTTCCACATATATATTAATTTAGAAGAAAATTCTCATTTGATTCTAAGTTTTAACCTATTAAATAACTATACGAATGAAACTAAAGAAGCCTAAAAGATTGATAAATAGATCAACCATAGTATACAAATAACTTAGTCCGTGAAGAAACAGAGGAAACTAATAATAATCGCTCAATATTTCACTGTCTCTTAGATTTATCTGGTACACCGCCCGATAATCATCCGGCAATTGCTAATCTGAAACTGAACCAACCATTGTCTTATTGGGTGGCTAGCGGATCTGATGGCCAATAATGCAAACCATTAAGCATAATTATCCAACTGATCCGATTGATAAGTAGCCCTAGTGCCAATTACGCCCTCGTAAGTACCTTCGTAACTCTCAAAGCCAAACTTCAAATTGTCATTACTTTCTTCTATCACCTACGATTCTACTTACGAGGGGCATAAGTCCTGCTGCGGCCCATAAGTGGGTCCATAAGTGAGTGTCTCAAGAACAGTTCAATCTTTTTCTCCTCTTTTTCACCTAATCCTATTTTCCTGTAAAACAAACACAAAAAGACATCACATCTAACAAAAAGGACCTAAGTACTTGCATAATTTATTTTTTTTAATCATAAAAAGTGTCATAAAATGATGGCACATCAACACCCTCAACTTCGAACATTTGCATGTCCCCAGGCAACAAACACATAATAAACACAAGATAATGCTTAACTAAGAGAAACCTAAGGCACCTGTGGCAGTCAACTTAATTTCAGCTCAAAAACTCTTACCCCCTCTTATTTTCAACTTTTTAAAACCACAGTATGGGTCCATGTAGCACAATAGTATGACACAAAGGAATTAAGCAAATATGCAAGTTACATTATTCGAACAGATAAGCAGTTAATAACACAACCCATGTACTTTCACAGAAAGAAGTCTCATCTTTTATAACATAACCATGCATGTCAACGCAAAGGACTATGTCGAGATACTCATGTCAAAAAAGAAGTTCCAATCAATGTGCACATAATATCATAGGCTTGCCCTTATTTTCTATACCTTAGTTTTATGGACAGCTGGACTAGGATCACTATAGGACTTTACTCGGCTTGTAATGTAGGTTTGGGGGGCAGGTATAGTACATTTGGGATTTAGTAACTTACCCTCCTTGACACTACACTTACACTTTAGCTCCACTTTTCAACCTTTTCTCTTTTATTCCTCCCATTTTTATCCTATATTGAATTTTCGAATTGGGTGTAGTTTTCTTTTTGCTTTTTATTTATTCTCTTTTATTTTTTCAAGTTTTTCACTTTGTTTTATATTTTTTTCTACCACACCCAACCTTACTTGATTTTTCTTTTACATTACACCCTCTTCTACATACCCAATTTTAACTAAGCACCCCTATGATAGCCACCCTAAACTTAAAAGATTTTCCTGAGTGGAGGTGCACAATTTTCAATGAGGGATCAGGGCCAAAATAGGTTCATTGTAATCAATTAGGAAGTGAAAAGGTGAAAATAAGAAAATATTTCAATGTAGGCTCAAATTAGGGATCAAGGAATACTTATTCATTTTGGATGGTTCTTTAGGCTAAAAGTTGATTAAATCAAAAATGGCCGATGATCATGTCCTAACCTTTCCTATAACCTAGGAAAGACTTACCGAGAAAGTTTCAGATTAATTGCACAAAAGAAACTAGGTAAGTATCTCACACATATGATACAAGGTTATATCATCAACTACTACTTATCCAGTTCATGCAAATGCTAAGCTATGATTATTTTGTCCCTAATCCTAATGTCATAACAAGATTTACAATAGTCACATATATATTTACATCATACAGTTTACAAAATTTTTGGAGGAGTCATTTTTTTCAAAAAACATCAGAACAAACAAAACATAACAACTGCCCTTAGATTCCTTATTTTTCTACTAATTAAACACAAATAACACAAAACACAAAACATAAAACACAAAATATAAAACACAATACGACCCAAACATATCAATTTTACTATGATAACACAATCAATGTGAAAAGAAATACAGCAAGAAAAACCCTCAGCTATGGTATACCCGTACCCCAACTAAAGATTATGCATTGTTCCCAGTGCATAACTAGAAAGTAAAAATAAGGGTAAAAAGGACATACCTGGGATTCTCTTGGTATCCAAATCAGACTCGCCTCCATCTAGGGCATGATGTGGCTCAACTGGAGGAGGTGGTAATGGTGCGTGACTAGAGGATGCGCCTATAGCAATATTGGCATGCCTCCTCTCATCCACAGCAGTTAACATGATTGAATCATGAGTTGACCTTCTTAGGGCCTGCCCATTTTCTAAGGTCGAATCCTATAAATCCTGCTCACAACTTCTCTTGGCTGCAACAATTAGGGCTATATCATCATCAGTAAAAATATCAAAAACCCTAATCAGAGATCGGGGTAATGGTTGCATAAAGACTAGAATGACTGGTAAAATGATAGTAATATTATTCTCAAATAAAGATCAGACCTTTGAAGATAGTGTAGCCATCTCCTCGTGGAGACCCGATAAATCTGGTGTATAAACCTCACACATCCATACACTTATCCAAGTCTCAAAGTTGTCCATGCGTGTATACAGCTCTCTAGTAAATCCTTCATCTCAACTCTCATCCTTCTCTCAAATTCGGCCTTAGAATTCTCTAAAGTAGTTTGAAACCATGGTCGGATCTATGAAAATAATGTGGCTAGCTGAGTCTCCATATAGGTGAGGAAGGCAGTCACCTCCTCTTTTCTCTCTACCATCTATTGCAGAAACTCATGTGGCACTCCAACAATCCTAGAAACTATAGGGTTAGGGGGAAAAGTAGATACCTCAACAGGCTCTGAAGTAGAAGTCTAGGTTGGGGAAATGTGATTGCAACCCCCTCGCCGCCTATAGCAGTCACAAGCTCAACTCTTTTCTCACCCACCTCAATATCAACACAAGTATCCTTCCTCTCAACAGGCTCGACTAAAATAAAAGGCCCTTCAAAATAGGTTTGAATAAAAGTGATAGGTGGTTGAATTCTCTGTATAATGATCGAGTTTACTGCATTCTTAATCAAGATAATGTTAGTCATGCCTGTCACCTTAATTTGATGATCTACCTCAGAAATAGAAGACACTCCAGCTGCATCGCATAACTGTTGTATCAAACAAGGAAATGGAAAGGTGTTGGTTTCACTGAATGCCCTAATGTGGATATTCAATTGGATCCATCTAGCGAAGTCAATATTATATCCAACATTTAGGATGGAAATCAAAGCAACTCTATCCCATGTAAGAATGTTGTCCACTGATGTCGGACTCAACCTATGACGTACTACTACCCACTAAAACTTTGCTGCAAAGTGTATAGATGCCTTCTTTATCTCTCCTTTAACCTCAACTCATAGGGCACCAATTTTTTACTCAGTTATCTATGTGGCTATCCATCTAGCCAAATCAAGTCTTTATGCTCTATGCTCTGGGTCCCTCATAGTATACCTACTCTACATAATTCGCATATCAAATTTAGTTGTGTGGTCAGCCCCATATAATCCAGCATAAATAATACTCAGCGAACAGCCACCTCAAAAATGTCGACTCTAACCCCCTGACCAAAGTGTGGGTCAACTGGTCTTGCTCAATAGCTCTATCCTTTGCTAGGGTATTTCGATATATAGTAGAGGCAAATGATATATAGAATTCCTAAACTTGAGTCGGGTTGTGTGAGCTTGAGGGCTGGGTCATCCACCCCAACTGATATATCTCAAAAGAGGCCTGCAGGTCTGGTTCTCCTGCTAGCCCAGACAACTCAATCCTGACCTCTGTTGCTATATTGTATTTCGATCACCCTTACTCTATTATGAAGCTATCTCTCTCAAAAAAAATATTTCATCCCTTCCACACACCATCTTGAAGGAATATAAGCTATAGGCACATCCAAGACAGAATTTGGGGAAGCAGGTGGTGAAACTGTAGGCTGAGTTCCCTGTACAGCAGGTTGAGTACTTGTCATGACCTAAAAACCAAGGGTCATGATGGCACTTGTCATGACAAGTTTTGACAAGTAAGCCTATCACCTAAACTGATATGAAATAAAAGATAATACCAAAATCCAAGGCAAGACTCATAGAACAAAATCGAAACACACATATATAGTAAAAGCGGAAAATACATAGTCAAGATACCACACAATACCCCAAAATTTGGTGTCATAGTGTAAAGATTACTAAATACATCTCGAATGTCAAAAGATACTATAATAGTCCAAAAGGGATTAAAACTCTGTCTCTGGATAAAAAATAAGTCATGTAATGGATAGGAAGAGGTAGTAGATTAACTCTAAAATCCTGGAACAATCGCTACCTCAAATATACTCTAGATACTGCTTGAATCAGTTGTCATGTCATACACTCATACCTATATCTGCACCAAAAGGGTACAGTAGGGATGAGTTCGATCTACTTGTACTTAGTAGGTACCATAGGCCGACTAAATAAGGTAAAAAATAAAGCACATAAATATAAATTATGGGCACATCATCTGCAATCAGAAAATGTCCCAAGTGGTAGCCCACACTGTCTCCATTAATAGTTCTACTATATACATATATAACAAAAATAGGTAGGAGAAAGAAGATCAAGTATACACATACTCTGACTATAAGTACATGAAAATAGAACAAATGGGCAGATATCAAGTCACAAATAGAAATACAATCACTGAATAAGCACATATATAGAATTTAATAAAGATTATGATGATGATGATGCATGAGGTCATCACACAACCTCTATATACACCTACCAAGCTCAGCTATGGATGTAGGACCCATGGGAGGTTCGTTAACCCATACCTACCGAGCTCATCTATGGACATAAAACCCATAGGGAGTTTACCAACCCATATACAATCCAATATCCAATACATATACTCGTGACTCCTCTCCTGCACATCCCTTGGAGAGGGTCTATAATGATGTCACAAGCGGGTGTTTCCAATATTCCAGTCTTTCCAGTATTTCCATAATGGTAACAATATTTCATTCTCATATATATGACATAAGACACAAATAAATCACAACATACAACAATATCAGGTGTATAAAGTATAAGATGCAATAAGAATGATGATGCAATGCTCACAACCAAGCAAAATAAGAATATCCAATATCCAATTAATTTACTATCCATGTGAGATAAAAATCCACTCAAATCTACCAACCATCCGTGATCCAATATAATCCATATCCACCAAGTGAAACATGCAAGAAAAATGTCATTGATACCACATAATTCCTAAAATCTAGGCGTTTTCCTATCAAAAAGAGTGTAACCAAACATACATATATCAATACCAGGTCAATAACAACATATAAGACTCCACATGGCCATACATAGAAATTAATGTCTCAAAACCACAAAATATAATCCATATAGGCCCCCACACAGGCACACAAATCACCTAAACACATTTTTCATGATACAAACACATACCCGTAAAATGCTTTTACATTCTTACTAACTACCCAATACATTCCAAAGAAAGTTAAGCCATAACCTACCTCGAATGCCAAAATTTAAACAAATAAGTCTTTATCATCGAGTTTTCACCTTATGATGGATCCTAAAATCAGCTAAAATACAAAAATATAGCATTTATGCATCAAAAGAAAACTATTGATGCCCATATTTCCCACTTTCAAATTGGGATCAAAACACACACCCAAAATGGGTTTCAAAAAATGTAAAATTTTGAAATTTTGCCCAAAATTATTTTTTTCAAGATTAAAGGAACTCATAGAAGAAAACCCAAGTAAAAACAGGGTGAAATTAGGGTTTGAATCAAAGAAATGATAATTTAGGCCTTTCTTGACAAAATTCCCAAATTCCACCTTTAATTCTGAGTTTAAACAAGATTTAAATGATGAAATTAAAAAAAGTAGTTGAAATAGGAGTTTGGAGCTTACCCAAGCATAGAAGTTGAAGAAAATACCCAAAAACTCAATTCCCAAGATCCAAGTCTCAAAAATAGTGAAGAAAACTGAGAAATGGATTATATATACCCAGGGTTCAAGTGTATCTAAAGCAGTCAAGTGGCTGATTTAGAGGTCACCCCTAAAGTTGTCAAGTACCAGTTTTATGGTACCCGCTTAGCGTTCTATTCTGCTAAAGTGGACAAAGGTCATTTTAGATCTATCTAATAAGTCATCAATTTGAGGATTTTCTAGCACCTTTTAAGCCTAAATTACCATGCTTTTTCATTAATTTTATGTTAATCTCTTACTTAATGCTCATTTGTATGGAAAAAGTTAAAAATAGAAGATGAGAAAGTCATTCAAGTCAAAAAAAGGTTAAATGTGAATGAAAAGAGCCAGATGCTAGAAATCAAGCCTAAGAATCGACCCTCAATTACCGCGATCGTGTCCTGAGGGTCATGATCGTGACCAATCGACAAGTCAATCGGAGGCCAATCGCGATACGAATACCGTGATCGCGAGAGTTGTGAATGCGGTAAAGAGGTGGCGATCACGGTAGAGTGGAAAAGTTTCAAGGACATTTTGGTAATATTTGGAAGAGATGGAATCAGGGCTCAAATGAGGGTTTTAGCTCATTTTTAACCATCTTTATCCTATCTTTCATCTTCACTTTTTATCTTATCTCTTGGGAGCTTGTAGAAAAAATTTATACTAACCTTGAGCTAATACTACATTAGAGTAACTCCTAAGTAAAGGATTAGCAAATTTCCATTGAAGATTCATTAGAATTTAAAGTATGGTTTTCATTCTCTTAATTTTTTATGAATCAAATTATTGGAGATTTTGGTATATTTTTGTTAATTATCTTTATGAGTTGCTAGTTCTTCCTCTTGGGGGTATGTTTGAATAGGGTGTAAGTAAGTATGGGTTGTGATTATCAGGTTTAATTCTTAGTTAATGTTGTTGGGTTTCACAAATGTTTGATTATAAAATGGAATTTGTTGGTGAAAGCCTCAATTTTTCTAAATCCCACATCCTCTTTGAAAGAGGGGTGTGGGTAGTCTATATCTTACATCATCCGTGAAAGAGGGATGTAGGTGATATGATAATTTGTGAACAATAATATAGATAATAGTTATTCCCTTTTTATTGTCTTAGAAATAAGGATAAATTGTGGAATTTAAATATCTTGGGCATCATCCTAGAAATAGGGATGCCCAATTGAGGCTTTGTGATGATTGGTTGATCATACCCACGAGGTATTTGAAAGAATTAGTGGGTGATAGTTTGATGCTTTTTTGAAAGACTGGTATCAAAATCCCTAACCAAGCCTACCCAGGCATACCTTAGCTAAGATTTAAAGTTGATTTTAATGTACCCACACACAATTTGTTTCTAGTAAAGCATATCCCCAAGATTCGTTCCTAATTGATTACACTCTAATTATTCTTAGTCTCGAATTAGTCCTTTAGAAGCCCAAGAATTGTCTTACACTTTTGGAAACATTCAAAATCCCCTAAATAATTTGTATAATATATTTGATTAGCAAGTAACCTTAATTCCAAACTTATTTAATCTCTACTCGCATTGTTCCCCATGGATTCGACCTCAACTCAAAGTTGGATAATTATATTGACAACGACTATGTTGCACTTAAATTGACGTGTAAGTTGAGCATTATCAAAAATAGTGTCGTTGTTGGGTAACAATTTGGTGTATTGAGTTAGTTTGAAATTTTAGCCTACTTTCTTAGATTCAAACTTGTAAATATTTGTGTGTGATTTTCTTTTGTTTTTTGTTTTAGATAGATTTTTATTTTTTTGTTTGATTGTTACTATGGCATCTTGGGATGAGTGTGAGTTTGGTGGTTGAAAATCTTATCTTGATGATCCATGTCCATATTGTGAAGGATCCCGCTTTTGGTGAGATTGTAGATATGCTTCCTGGGAAGAGGTGTACACCATCTCAATCCTATTGGAAGTATGATTGTTCTTTGTGTTGTGGTCGGGATGGACATTGGAGTAATTATCCAAATTCTTTCTCCCCTTATTATGCTAATCCAAATGCTAGTTCTTCTTATGAGTTTGATAGGTCTCATGATGCAATAAAGGAAGAACAACATGCCGGGTACAGTAGTTTTGAAGCAATGCTTCAAACTCTTTTGGATCGGGCAACTACATTAGAGGAGGACGTGCATGAATTGCTTCAATCCATGGCAGAATTTGGAAAGGAGAATAAAAAAGAAAAAGAAGTGGGTGAGAGCGTCGGTCATGAATACACCCAATCTTCAAAATGAGGAGAATAAGGAAAAGATATCAATCCATGTCATGGACGGCGAGCTTGATAGTGAAGAACCCTCAATGGTTTCCAAATCAACTGAACCAAACATGATAGATGATACTAATATTGAGGAAATGGCACTAGAGACAAAAGAAAAAGCTAAGAAAATTATTTGTGAAGGATCTAGTCCATTTCGGGTTAAGGATGTCGAGAAGGATTCGACCCTGAAATTAGGAAGAAGACCTCACTCAAACCACTTTTCAATATTATTCTTGGTAGATGTGCTAAAAGTCAAACCACCCAAGCAAATGATGAATTTTGGAGAGGAGGAGGAAAATTCCTACATTTTTTAGTTTGTCATTCCAAAAGGGCAAAATGAAGTCACTCACTTGAAGGACAATAAATGCAAAATGCGATGTGTAACAAGTGAATTCTTGATGTTCTCATCGATACCCAATGAACCTATTAGGAAGTTTGATGTGAAGTTGAGTAAAAGGTTCAAGTATTCAAAGTAGGGAGATAGAAAATATTTCATTGTGTCCTCACCTTTGCCCAAAGTACCTCAAATATGTATTGATCTAAAGTTAGGCCGTCGATTCAAATCTTCTAAATGGAGACATAAATGATAGTCAAAAGATGTCGTGCCACGACTTTAACTAAGGTGCTTCTTGGGAGGCAACCCAAGGAATTTTTCTTGATGTATTCTAATATTTTTTTGTTCAATTTTTAGCTTGTTTTTGGGCTTTTGTAGGTGATAGCACAAGTTGGGATGGCTACCTCAATAATGAAACCCCGGATAAGTATATTGGACTTTCTTTTCATCACTTTCCTCTTTGTAGCAAGCTTACAAGGTATGATCTTTAAAATAAAAATGATGATCACATTCCATGGATTCTTTTGGTTTGAATTTAATTCATTTGAGCTTAATTTGGTAGAATGTGGTTAATGGAATGAAGATTTTTGAATGTATGAATTATGTCAAATGCTAAATTGCAAAATTCTTGTTCCCATACACTAGTGTACACCGTGTGTTTGGTGAAACACCCACTTGAGGTTTGTTTGCATAATTGAGTGATGGGTGATTTAATTTGGTTAGTATGATTACATATGGTGTGTTTGATGATGAATTGGTGCATTAGGCTTGTTCACATGTGTTTTTATTTTATCTATTCAAGCTCCTACTTTTCATGCACACCACATGTTTTTTAAAATGTCAATAAGAGAGAAACGCCTTACATGCTTGTAAAGGTTAATGTGAACTTTCTTAGGGCATTATGTGATCATTTTTGAAGCATAGCTTTGAGTCCGATTGGTCTTGAATGTGGAATAACCGGTGGTCATTGATTGAAGTTGTTGAGGAATGTTGCGCCCATGTTAAAAGAGACATGAATACTTACCTTGCCCTATGATAGATTGGGTGAAGTCATTCTTAAGGGTATAGGGTCGTTTGTGTTTCTATTGGTGTTCTGAGTATTTTATGATCTAATGGGCGATATGTGAAGTTATGAGGGAAGAATCCAATCCAGTTTAATGATAATGTTGCCTTACATTCCCCTAAGTTTTTCTTTAATTGTTTAGGAAGAGGCAAAAAATCAAAAATGCTTCAAAATGTTATTGGCAAGAAATGAAATGATTTTGAGAAAAACCAAAAAATTATAGTTTTCTTTGTGAAAATGATCAAGGATGTTTTGAGATTTTTTTTGAATGGGGCCATAAAATTCAATTTTTGGTTCTCTCTTTACAAGGATGATTCCTTGACTCAGAGTAACTTATTAAGCTCAAATTGCACAAATTGGTTAGGAGATTAACTTTTTGCTTGATGGGTACGATGCCATGTGTGGTGAGATTTTTGAATAATTATTTTACATATGTGTAGTCTATAGCTTGCCCTGAGTGTGTTCAAAGCAAAATTCTAGACAATCTTGGTTTGGAGGATGATCCGAGGCCATTTTTGACCCATCACATAGCCAAATTCTCACCTTAACATCGTTCCCTAGTTAGCCCCTTTGAGCCTTTTTGCTAATTTTTATTTCTTTTGTAATGATAACCTTGCTAAAACACCTAATTCCTTTTAAAATCTTCCTTTTTTCACTTAACCTCCTTTGATACATTGAATGATTTAAAGTAATGAAATTTAAGCGAAAGCCTAAGTTTGGGGGGTTTGTGTAGTTGGGAGAACAATGTAAGGGCGGTTCAAACTCCAAGTTTGGAGGGGATTAATGTGATGTGCTAAGATAAGCCAATAAATGTGTATGTAAGGTGGTCAAAACAAGTGCTTAAGAGATAATAGACATACTTAATGGTAAAGTTGTATAACCTAGCCCATAGAATGTGAAGAGAAAAGAGGCAAATGAGGGGGCTAAGAAGCGCTTAAAGTTAGAAAGTCTCTTGAAAAGCCAAATAAATGAGGAAAGAAAATGGCGGCTTTGAATTATTTTATAAATGCTAATAAAAAAGGTAGGGAAATATGCGAGATGATTTGAAGGAGAATAAGGTTGATGGTTTGAAAATTTTGGGGTAGAAAGGGTTGGAAATTGCATTAAATGAGGTATTTTAGTCACTTGATCCATGTATATTGCTTTCCGCACCTTAAAACTTCATCTTGACCTGCAAGACCTTGGTGATTCCAAACTAGGTAAGTCTACATTAGTGGCGAAAAACACAAAGGGAAAGCCTATGGTTCTACTCATTGTACTTGAATTTATTTGCGAGAGTGAGTGTGAATTCTTTCATTATTTGAGCTCCTTTAGAAATTTCAATGTCTTTTGTGTGTGTAAAGATAACTCTTGCTTGTAAGAAGCATCGATACTTTAGGGTAGATGGTGAAGTCTTACTCTTCATTTTGGTAAATGGGTTACGTAAGTTGCATTGTGAATATTGAGGCAAACTTTGAAGATTTTGTGTCTCCTCTTAAGATGCCTTGTTGATTTGGAAGGTTAATGTGATACAAACTTGCATCCTTGCTTCATAAAGAGGTGCATATTGAAAAATTTTGGCTCACTCATTTCCATGACATGTTTGAAAGTCTTTATAGAGCTTTGTTATCTTGTTCATTTATTATAGCTTACTTTTGGGTGGATTGAGTTGAATATCCTATCTCATTGAATTGTTCTTAGATATTTAAGGATAAGAATTTGTTTAAGTTTGGGGTGTTGATGAGTCGTCAATTTAAGGATTTTATAGACCCTTTTAAGCCTAAATTACCATGCTATTTCATTGATTTTATGTTAATCTCTTACTTAATGCTCATTTGTGTAGGAAAAGTTGAAAAGGGAAGATGAGCAAGTCATTCAAGTCAAAAAGAGGTTAATTGTGAACGAAAAGAGCCAAATGCTAGAAATCGTCAACAATTCAACCAGAGGACGATCGCGATATGAATACCGCAATCGCGAGAGTCGCAAATGTGGTGAAGATGTGGCGATTGCAGTAGAGCAGAAAATTTTCACGAGCATTTTTATAATATTCAGAAGATGTGGAATTAGGGCTCAAATGAGGGTTTTAGCTCATTTTTAACCATCTTTATCCTATCTTTCATCTTCACTTTTTATCTCATCTCTTGGGAGCTTGTAGAAAAAATTTGTACTAACCTTGAGCTAAGATTACATTAGAGTAACTCCTAAGTGAAGGATTAGCAAATTTCCACTGAAGATTCATTGGAATTTAAAGTGTGATTTGCATTCTCTTTATTTTCATGAATCAAATTGATGGAGATTTTGGTATATTTTTATTTATTATCTTTATAAGTTGCTAGTTCTTTCTCTTGAGCTATATTTGAATAGGGTACAAGTGTGTATGGGTTGTGATTATTAGCTTTAATTCTTAGTTAATGTTGTTGGGTTTCACAAATGTTTGATTATAAAATAGAATTTGTTGGTGCAATCCTCAATTTCCCTAAGCCCCACATCATCCTTGAAAGAGGGATGTGGGTAATTTAGATCCTATATTATCCTTCAAAGAGGGATATGCAGGTGACATGAGCATTTGTGAACAATAAGATAGATAATAGTTATTCCCTTTTTATTGTCTTAGAAATACGGATAAATTATAGATTTGCTATATCTTGGGCGTCATCCTAGAAAGAGGGATGCCCAATTGATGCTTTGTGATAATTGGTTGATCACACCCACGAGGTATTCAAAAGAAAACATAGGTGATATTTTGTTGCTTTGTTGAAAGACTACTATTGTAATCCCTAACCGATCCTACCCAAGCATGCCTTAGCTAAGATTTGAAGTTGATTTTCATGTACCCACACACTACTTGTCTCTAGTAAAGCATAGCCCCAAGACTCATTCCTAATTGATTATACTCTAATTATTCTTAGTCTCGAATTAGTCCTTTAGAAGCCCAAGAATTGTCTTACACATTTGAAAACATTCAATATCCCCTAAAAGATTTGTATAATATATTTGAATTTAGAAAGTAACCTTAATTTAAAACTTATTTAATCACCACTCACATTGTTCCTCATGGACTCGACCCCAACTCAAAGTTGGGCAATTATATTGACACTGACTGCCTTGTAATTAAATTGGCATATAAGTTGAGTGTAATCACCCTCCATTAAAGTGGAAGAGGGTCACCAAAGTGCCCTTTCCCAGTTATAGCCAACCATTAAAGCATCCAAGTGACATTTTAGCCGCTGCGCCAGCTGAGTGGTGCACCAGTTGTGGAGTCTTGGAAAATTTCAAGTCTCTAAAGACCCCTCGAGATTCATTTGGAATCCCAAGAACGCAAACGAACTATGCCACCCTATAAAATTCGATGCTCCAGACTCAATGGCGATTTCAAAATTTTGAAAAAAATATTGTTTTCATAGAATTGACACCCTAGACCTATTTTCATAACTTTTTAAATAAAGGGTTGAAATGGGATATAAAATCCATAAAATCACACCAACTATGTTACTAACCTAAAATCAATGTTCCGGATCTACTGACACAGTACGATTTTCCATCTGACGTACAAATCAAATAATATAGACCAAAGTCAACATAAGCCTTTAAGACCTTCAAAACCCACAATCTCTCATAAACCACACCGAAATACTTTGGAACCATTTCAATCATCCCCACACACCAAAAATACCACAATGCAACCAAAGATAGTTGTAAAATGGTTAAATCACGCAAAAATAAATATTTCACACAAATCACCAAAAGTCAGGTCATTATATCATCCACCAATAAGAATCTAGTTCTTCCTCAAACTAAGGATGATAGAAATATCTAAATTAGTGAAAAGCTGGGGATAACTACTACGCATATCAGACTTGACCTCGCAAGTAGACTCATCTACAGGTCGATACCTCCACTAGACCTTAACCACAAGAATAACTCTAGAATGCAACCATCTAACATCACTGGTTAGAATGGAGGCAGGCTCCTCAACAAAAGACAACCGCTTATCTAACTAGACTGTATACCAATGAATTACATCAGACTCATCTAGAATGTAATGTTGAAGCATAGAAACATAAAAAAGTAGATGAACAACTGATAGATTTGGGGACAATTCTAACCCATAAGCCACATCCCTAATAGTCCGAAGAATTTCAAAAGGTCTGATATACCTGGGGATAAGCAACCTCTTCCCAAACCTCATCATACCCTTCATGGGAAACATACAAAGGAAGACATGATCACCAAAACTGAATCTCAAGGAACGAAGTCTACGGTCCTAATAGCACTTCTGCCTATTTTGAATCGCTTGAAGTCTATTCTGAATGACTCGAACCCTATCTAAAAACTCACAAAGAAAGTTTGTACCTTAAGTCTAAGAAAACTCAAACCAACCAACTGGAGAGCGACAATGTGTACCACACAAAGCCTCAAAAAGAGCCATCTCAATACTAAAATGATAGTTATTATTAAATACAAACTTTACAAAAGCTAGATGTTGCTCTCACTGACCATCAAAGTCCATCACACAATCATGAAGCATATCCTCCAAAACGTGGGTAGTCTGCTTAGACAAACCATCAGTCTGGGAGTGAAAAGCAGTACTTAGATCAATCCGGGCACCCATATCCTTCTAAAAAGTCTTCCAATGTGAGATATGAATACTACACCTCGATTTGAGATGATAGACACTGGTAGACCATAAAATGAACTATCTCACGAATATATATATGGGCCAACCTCTCAGCACCTAAAGAAACATGAACAAGAATAAAATGAGCAGATTTGGTCAATTAATCCATGATGACCCAAACACTATCTCAACCACGGGAAGTACAAGGCAACCCAATCACAAATTCTATAGTGATTCATTCCTATTTCCACTCGGGAATGGGTAATCTCTAAGGCAACCACCCGATCTCAAATGCTCGGCCTTCACCTGCTGGAAACATATGCAACGAGCTACAAAATACACAACATTCTTCCTCATACCACCCCACCAATAATTCTACCTCGAATCACGATACATTTTAGTCACTCCCAGATCAATAGAATACCTGAAACAATGAGCCTCCTCCAAAATCAATCTAATCTAATCACCCACTCTCGACGCATAAACTCGGACTCCGATCTTTAAAACACCATTTGAATCAAGTGATAATTCCTTTACCTGACCACTCAACACCTTATCGTGAATCACTCGTAACCCAACATAATCAAATTGATGAGCCTGAATTTGCTTCATCAAAGAAGACCTAGCCTTCACGAATGCCAAATACACCTAGGTGTCAAAATATCAAGCTTAATCATCTGGTTTGCCAAAGATTGAACCTCTAAGGCCAAAGGCCTCTCTTGGGTCAAAAGATGCGCTAAGCTAACCATGCTAGTTGACTTCCGACTCAAGGTATCCGCAACCACATTAGACTTTCCCGAATGATAGAGAATAGTCAAGTCATAATCCTTAAGCAACTCAAGCCAATGGTTCTGCCTCATATTAAGATCTAATTGGGTGAAAAAAATATTAAAGGTACGAAGATCTGCAAAAAATCTCACAACAAACTCAATACAAGTAGTGTCTTCATAATTTTAAAACAAAAACAACCGCGCACAACTCCAAATCATGGGTAACGTAATTTCTCTCATGGGGCTTCAACTGACAAGAAGCATAAGTAATCACCTTACCCTTCTACATTAACACAATACCTAACCCGACACCAGATGTATAACAAAAGACAGTAAAACCCACGCGCTCTTTAGACAAAGTCAAGACAGGAGCTGAAATCAAAAAATCCTTGAGGTTTTGAAAGTTTGCCTCATAAGCATCGGACCACTAAAAAAAATTTCTCCTAAATCAACTTGGTCAATTTTGTTGCAATAGATTAAAAACTCTACAATAAAACACCAGTAGTAGCTCGCTAAACCAACAAAACTCCAAATATCGGTAGAAAAAGTAGACCTAGCCCACTCACGAACCACTGCAATCTTGGTCGGATCTATCAAAATATCATCCTTGGTCACCACATGACCCAAGAAAGAAATAGAATCTAACCAAAACTTATACTTGTAGAACTTAGCATACTTCTTCTTAGTGCTCAATCTCTAAAGAACAACCTGGAAATGCTTCTCATGATTTTCTTCACACTTGGAATAAACCAAGATATCATATATAGATATAATGACAAAAGAGTTTATATACAACGAAAACTCGGATCATCAACTCCATGAGCATGGCTGGGGTATTGGTCAACTCAAAGGACATGACCAAGAACTCATAATGATTGTTCCAAGTCTGAAAGCTATCTTTGAAATATTTGAAGCTCTAATCCTCAACTGGTGATACTTGAACCTCAAATCAATATTTGAGAACACTAAAGCACCCTAAAGCTGATTGAACAAATCATCAAAATAAGAATGAGGATACTTATTCATAACTGTCACCTTGTTCAACCACCGATAATCAATACACATGCGCATAGCCCACACTTTTTCTTCATGAACCAGACAGGTTTACCCCCAAGATGATATACTAGGTTAGATAAATCCCTGATCTAATAACTCCTACAACTGATCTTTCAATTTCTTCAACTCCGTTGAGGCCATCTTATAAGGAGGAATAAAACTAGGATTGGTGCCCAACTCAACATCAGTAGCAAAGTCAATATCATGATCTGGAGGCATGCCAGGCAAATCCATAGGAAAACTATCCACAAACTCTTAGACCTCATAACTAAATTCCAAAGAAAGGGGTAAAGTACACTAGTATCTTGAATATGAGCCGATACGACACTTATCCCCTCTTTACAAAATGACGAACTTGAAGGAAATATATAAATATCTTAGGACCCAAATAAAGCACACCATTCTAATATATCCTTGTCTCACCCGACGAAGTTAAAGTCACAGTCTTAATATAATAATCTAAAATATCATGATAAGGAGCTAACTAATCCATACCCAAGATGACGTCAAAATCCACCATATCAATGATAATTAGATCTGCCTAAGTCTCATGCCTAGAAAAGGTCACAACACAACTTTGACACACTCGATCCACCACTAAAGAGTTTCCTATGGGGGTAGATACACGGATAGGTACATCAAAAGGCTCACAAGTAGAATCAAAACCCAAAGTTATTGAACAGAAGACCCACTACCTGAACCCTGCAAGATTGTCTACACTGGTATACCATGATACCCACAAAAGACTCTAGAATCTCTACCTCAAAGAGCGTGACCTATAAACTCCCCCCAACGGCATACTCTCTTGGAGTCTCCCTGAGACACTCAAAGAATAGACTTAGTCATCTTAGCATAATCCACTATAATCTAAAATAATTCCCCATACACTAGCATATGAGCGGTAGTTGGCTAAAGAGAAACTTCCAACCTCTTTATTAAATTTTGAATCTTTTCAGACTCGGTGGCAAGGCTAGCATAAGAATATCTAGACAAGGTATGAAAGCATGCCTCAGACTCTATAACAGTTATGGAGCCCTACTCCAGGTAAAAAAACTCATCTCTCATCTGATCTTAAAAACTATACGATATAAACCTGCCCAAAAAGGCCTCAGCAAACTGATCCCAAGTCATCTCAAAAAACCGAAGAGGTCTGCAACTAACTAGTGACCTTTACCAATCCCCTGACTACATCTCTCAACTGGAAGTAGTATCATCAACCACATGCGACTCAAGCAAACCAAGGTCATGCAACTTCTTTCGACAGTAAATCAAGAACTCATAGACATATTCGCCTATAGCACCACTGATCCTAGGAGGTCCTATGCGAGCAAATCTCTCAAACCTCTTTTGATCCTCAAAAGACATAATTGTACTCACAATAATAGAAGGCATAGTGAATCTGGTTGAC
Source organism: Capsicum annuum (assembly GCF_002878395.1). Classification (NCBI taxonomy): domain Eukaryota; kingdom Viridiplantae; phylum Streptophyta; class Magnoliopsida; order Solanales; family Solanaceae; genus Capsicum; species Capsicum annuum. Next base: position 58,883,525 of record NC_061113.1, on the reverse strand, counting down.
TGAGACCCCATATGAGAAAGTAACACTGATGAAAAATGAACTCTTAATCTCAAAATACCATACTCAAATACAGTCACAGAAAAGAGTAAAACATTATTTAGAACACAACATACAAAAGATCGACACGATGAGGAACAAAGTAAGAGAAGATACTTAAAGACATCTTATAGCCTCTAAAAGATAGGTACAAATGTCTACATATCGATCTGCAAGACTTTTTTAGACACCCCATACTTACACTGTTGAGATTAATAAAATCTGGCACTGGTATCAATTTGTCACAACCCAAAAACCAAGGATCATGATGGCACTTATCGCGATAAGCCTTAACAAGTAAGCCTATTACCCAAACTGATATGAAATAAATAATAATACTGAAACTAAGGCAAGACTCTTAGAACAGAATCCAACCATGCATATATAGTAAAAGCAGAAAATACATAGTCAAGATACCACACAATACCCCAAAACCTAATGTCACAATGTAAGAACAACTAAATACATCTCAGTTGTCAAAAGATACAATAATAGTCTAAAAAGGATCAAAACTCTATCCCTAAATACAAAATAAGACATATAATAGATAGAAAGAGGTAGTAGATCAACTCCAGAAGCCTAGATCAATCACTACCTTGAATATACCCTAGACACCGCCTGAATCACCTATCGTTTGGTGTACTCGTATTTGGATATGCACCAAAAGGGAGTAGCAGGAATGAGTACGGTCCACTAGTAATCAATAGGTATCATAGGCCAAGTGAGTAAAGTAGAAAATAAAGCATATAAACACAAACTATGGGCATGTCATCTGCAGTCAGAAAATATCCCAAACGGTATCCCACACCGTCTTCAGTAATAGTTCTACTACCTACACATATAAAAAAATAGGTAGGGGAAGAAAAATAAGTATACACATACTTCAAATACAAGTAAAAAAAGATAGAACAAATGGACAAATATCAAATCACAAATAGAAATACAATCAAAGAATAAGCACAACATATGGAATGCAATGAAGATAATGATGATAATGCACGAGGTCATCACACAACCTCTATATAAATACACCGAGCTCAGCTATGGATATAGAACCCATAGAAAATTCGTCAACCCACACCTACCTAGCTCAACTACAAACATAGGACTCATAGGAGCTTGTCAACCCGTATATAATCAAATATCCATGACTCCTCTCTGGAATATACCTTGTAGAGGGTCTATAATGATGTCACAAGCGGGTATTTCCAATGTTTCTAGTGTTTTCAGTATTTTCAGTGTTTCCAGTATTTCCATAATGGTATCAATATTTCATGATCACATATATATCATAAGACACAGATCAAGCACAACATACAACAATATCATGTGTAAAAAGTATAAGATGTAATAATAATAATGATGCAATGCTCATAACCAATCAAAATAAGAATATCCAATATCCAATCAATTTACCAGTGAGCCAAAAAATCCACTCAAATTCACCAACCATCCATGATCCAATATAATACATAACCATCAAGTGAAACATGTAAGAAAAATGGCATTGATACCATATAATTCCTAAAATCTAGGTTTTTCCCACCAAAGAAGTGTAACCAAAGATACATAAATCAATACCAGGCTAACAACAACATATAAGACTCCACAAGGTCACACATAGCAATTAATATCTCAAAACTACTAAATATTATCCATCTAGGCCCCCATACGGGCACACAAATCACCTAAACGCATTTTTCATGATACAACCCCATACCCATAGAATGTTTTTTACATTCTTATTAACTGCCCTACACAGTCTGAAAAAAGTTAAGTCATAACCTACCTCGAATGCCAAAATCAAAACAAATAAAGCTTTATCACTGAGTTTTCACCTCACGCAAAAACCTAAAAATCAACTAAAACAAACAAATATAGAATCAACGCGTCAAAAAAATCTAATAATACCCGTATTACCTATTTTTGAATCGAGATCAAAACAAACCCCCAAAATTGGATTCAAAAAATAGGGTAAAAATAAGAATTTTTGTACAAAAACATTTTCCCTAAGATTAAAAGAACTCATTGGAGAATACCCAAGTGAAAATAGGGTAAAATTAGGGGTTGAATCGAAGAAATGATAATTTAAGCCTTTAGAGCCAAAATCCCCAAATTCCACCTTTAATTCTAAGTTTAAATAAGATTTAAATGATGAAATCAAAGAAAAGTAGTTTGAATAGGAGTTTAGAGCTTACCCCAAGCTTAGAAATGGAAGAAAATGCCCAAAAAATTGAGCCCCAAGCTCCAAATCTCGAAAATAGTGAATAAAAACTGAGAAAAGAATTATTTATACCTACGGTCAGGTACTACTACAGCTATCACCAATAAAGTAGTCAAGTGCCACTTTAACGGTACCCGCTTAGCGTGCCAATATGCTAAACCGGACAAAGGCCATTTTAGAACCCTTCGCTAAAGCGGATGAGGGCCGCTAAAGCGCCCTTGTAACTGGCAGCCAACCGCTAAAGCAGCCAAGTAACATTTTAGCACCTACCTCTAAAGCGACCAAAGTGGCACTTTAACGGTTGTACCAACTAAGTGGTGCAACAACTATAGAAACTTGAAAAACCATGAAACTCTTGGGATTCATTCGGAATCCCAAAAATGCAAAAAAACTATGCTACTTTATAAAATTTGATGCTCCAAACTCAATGACGATATCAGAATTTTGAAAAAAAAATTATTTTTACAAAATTGACTCCCGAGACCTATTTTCACAACTTTCTAAATGGATAGTCAAAATGATATATAAATGTCATAAAACCACACTAACCATTTACCATTCTAAAATTGATGTTTCAAATCTGCTGGCGTGATTTATTTTTCCATCTGATGCATAGATCAAAAGATGTTGACCAAAGTCAAACAGTAAGCCTTTAAGACTATCAAAAACCACAATCTCATATAAACCGCATCGAAATGCCTTGGGAATCATGCCATTCATCCACACTCCCCAAAAATACCATAATTTAACCATGAGAAGGGGTAAAATAGTTAAATCACACAAAAGTAAATATTTTACATAAATCACCAAAAGTCAGGTCATTACAGTACCCTGTGGCAACAATGGTGATATCTCTTGTGGGACCTGAATTACACCACCCTTCTTAGACTACAGTGCAGCTGGGTATGATTCTGACTCAATCTTAAAACTAGATACAACCTCCGACCCCTCCTTAGATTGGGAGCCGACTCCATCTTCATCCTCTCAAGAACTAGAAACTAACCCTGACTCAACCTCTTTATTTTTTTACCCTGATCCTGACTCTACCTCCTCCTCTAAACCAGTAGTTAAATCATTCTTTTCTTTCTCAAATTGGAAAGAGTGTGGTGGTGATTGGCTCGAGTTCTTCATCTAGAGCCCAGTCCAAATAAAGGTCATTGATGTAAGCTGTTTCCCTGCCTGTGGTACCGATAGGGCCTATGGTGCCTATGGAGGTTATGATGGTTTGGGCTAAGTTCCCATTTCAGCAATAACTGTTGTAACTGCAGCCTGTCGATATGATCGGCCCTGAGTCTATCATAGGGCCAATGGTGTGCTATCCTGGCTCACGGGATACTCATTAATGGATCCGCTTTGTTAAGGAGACTCGTCATATAGCTTAGACTGACTCCCTTCTTTTATGTAGCTTTTGGTGCCATCGTACCTGAAATAGTGGTTGTTAGTGCTTGAAACACAATAACAAAATGAAAATTTTGAAAAGAAAAATTTGATGACCCAGGGCAGGGGCTACCTACGACCTATATCTATAGGTTATAGGTAGTACTTATGAGGGTTGTAGGTACCCACATAATTACCATAAAAATCCCTAAAGTTTCAGGGCTTCAGGTCTATGACTTATGAGGCCATTTATACCCTCGTAAGTGCTACTTACGAGGCCCATAAGTGCCTTCATAATTACCCCTCTGAGGGTAAGTCAATTATTTTCTCAAAATATTCACCCCAACATAATTACAATTTCAATTTTTTTAGCCCAAGTTCAAAACTACAACATGCAACAATTTAAGTTCAACAGGTATTGCATATGTATTTCGGGTTTTCATCTTATTGTTCAACTTTTACTTCCATTGTATTATACGATCACGGGTTTTCCAAAAAAGAATCATGCAACAAATTCAAGTTTAACCATTCTAGGATCCACAAATATCAAGAATCATGACATTTTATCAACTTTAGGATTACTTTAAGTACTATCTCAAGTTCTATGTTAATAATATAATTCATAACCAGTAGGAGCCAAGAATTTTACCTTAAATACAGATGTTAGAAGTAGAAGATGATTTAACTTAACAAAATCTCTAGGTTTTGTTGTCTGTGCATGCAAGTGATGATCAGGGGAGATGGGTTAGATTTTTATAGCTTGAGAAAGAGAGTAGTTAATAGGGGGTCTGGTTTAGGTTTAAATAAGGGGGTTAGGATCGAATTGGGTTAGTCATATGGGCCCGACCCAAATTTGACCCCCTAAAATTTTGGTCAGCTTACGGGGCCACTTACGGCCCCCTTAAATGGGCCCATAAGTATGACTTGCAATGTGATTTCTTTTCAGATTTCTACGACCCCACTTATGGGATCGTAGGTTATACTTATGACCCCTGTAAGTAGGTTCGTAAGTACTACTTTAGAGACCCAAAAATCCCTAAAAATTTCTTCTCAAACCTATGACACCACTTACCTATATAGGTTGGACCTACGACCCTACTCGTAGGTCTACTTACCTGGACTTGTCTGAATTTTGCAATTTCTTACCAGTTTTCAGGTGTTTTTCTATGCTTTAACCTACAAAACAAAAAATATAGTGAACACTAATAACTTTGGTTGTCTCTCAAGAAGCGCTTGATTTAATGTCGCAGCAAAATATGGCTATGGAAGATACTTAGACTTCACCAACAAGCCCATGGGTTGCCTCCCATGAAACCTGATTTAATGTCGTGGCACGACTCAGTTGCCTTGGCTACTCATACTTCCCTAAGGATTACATCAACCAAAACCTTTAAATCCTTCATACTCCCTATATTATGCTTAACGTGTTGCCCATTCACCTTGAATGAGGCTTCTCCTTCTTATTTCAGCTCAATTGCACCATGCAAAAATACTCTAACTACAGTGAATGGTCCACACCACCTAGATTTCAACTTGTTAGGAAAAAACCGAAGACTTGAATTATACAATAAGACCATGTCACCAGGCCGGAATACCCTCTTTAGAATCTTCTTGTCATGGTATAACTTAATCTTCTCCTTGTACAAAGCAGAACTCTCATAAGCACGAAGCTGGAATTCATCCAACTCATTGCCTATAGCTCCTTGTGTTTATGTTCAACTAATAAGGGGCATGCTTTTCCGTACACAAGCCGATATGGAAAAGCACCTATGCGAGTTTTAAAAGTTGTATGGTAGGCCCAAAGTGCATCGTCTATCTTCCTTGACCAATTAGTCCAATTGGCATTCACAGTCTTTGCTATTATGAACTAGATCTCACAATTGTAGACCTTAACCTACCCATTAGTCTGCGGATGATAAAGTGTTGCCACTTTATGTTTCACACCATACTTCTCAGGCAGGACCTTAAATAGATGATTACAAAATGGGACCCACCATTACTAATAATAGCACACTGAGTACCAAATCGAGAGAATATATTCTTCTATAGAAATGTTGTGACACTACGACCTTTATTATTAAGGAGCACAACCATTTCCGCCTATTTAGAAACATAGTCAACTACCACCAATATATACTTTATACCAAATAAAATCACAAATGAACCCATGAAATCAATTCCCCATACATCAAACAACTCAAGCTCGAGAATAAGTGTCATAGGGAGCTCATGTTTTTGCGAGATATTTCCTTATCGCTAGCATTGGTCACAGGAACGATCATAATTATATGAATCTTTATAAATAGTCGGCCAATAGTAACTACACTGCAAGATCTTATGGGACATGCGAGTACCACTATGGTGACCCACAACTGGAGACGAGTGACAAGTCTCAAGAATATGCATCATCTCAACTTCGGGGAATACACCTCTGAATCACACCATCCGTACAACCCTAAAGAAGAATGGCTCATCCCAAAAAAGCTTATGTACCATATGCATAAATCGCTTTCTCGGCTAAAATGATATGTCTTTTGGGATGAGGTCACTTGCCAAATAGTTGGTAAAATCAGCAAACCAGAGGATTAAATATTGTGATGTTGTCAAGACCCGCTCATCAGGAAAAGTATCATTAATCTCAATCTCATCCCCTAATTTTGCCATCGCCTCCTCTTCTAGGCCGGATTGATGGTCTGCAACCTCTTTCTCTATACCCTTTTAGTCCTTGACCACAAAATCAAATTCCTGCAGCAATAGTACCTATCTAATCTACCTAGGATTTGCATCTTTATTCGTCATTAGGTACCTCAAAGCTACATGATTAGTATGCATAATGACTTTGTTCCTAATCAAATAGGACCAAAATTTCTAAAAGGAAAACACTACCGTAAGTAACTCTTTCTCAGTCACTGTATAATTTTTCAGTGCAGGATTGAGTGCTTTGCTCGTATAGTACATAGGATGGAGTTTTTCTCACATCTTTGGCTTAGGAAATCTCTTAGGGCCACTCCATTTACGTCATACATCACCTCAAATAGAAGAGACCAGTCTAGAGACACAATGATGAGAGCAGAAATCAACTTCTCTTTTAGGGTCACTCAAAAGCCTTGAGACAAGCATCATCAAACACAAACTTTACCTCCTTCTCTAATAATTTGCATAATAGATTTTCAATTTTAGAGAAATCCTTAATAAACCGCCTATAAGACCCTATATGATGCAAGAAGCTCTGATTACCTTTGACTATAATAGGACAGGCAATTTCTCAATCACCTCAATCTTTGCTTAGTCAACCTCTATTCCCTTCTTTAAAATTTGTGCCCCAAGACTATGCCATTTTTCACCAAAAGTGACACTTTTCCCAATTCAACACCAAGTTGTACTCCTTACATCTCTGAAGTGCATAAACAAAGTGGGATAAACAGTCATTAAAGGAATCACCCACAATCAAGAAATTAACCCTAAAGACCTCTATAGAATCCTCCACAATATCATAAAAGATGGATATCATACAACGTTGAAAGATAGAGGAAGCATTATAAAGTCTTAAAAGCATCCTGTTAAATACGAACGTACCATTAGGACATGTGAAAGTGGTTTTCTCTTGGTTTTTAGGGGCAATAGAAATTTGATTATACCCCAAATAACTATCAAGAAAATAATACCATATTCTACCTGTAAGACGGTCTAACATCTGGTCTATAAGTGGCATAGAAAAGTAATCCTTCTACGTCCAAGGGTTCAGCTTCCGATAATCCATATAAAATATCCATCCCGTAACTATTCTCATGTGCACTAACTCATTCTTTATCATTCAGGACCATATTTATCCCACCCTTCTTAGGCACACACTGAATCGGGCTCACCCACTTACTATCGTCAATAGAGTAAAACACTCACATTTAACCACTTAATGATCTCCTTCTTTACCATATCTTACATAGGTGGATTCAGACGATGTTGATGCTTAATTCTATGCACACACTCCAGTTAAAAGAGAGATAAAGAAATTGAGTCAAATTGAAAATTAAAATTGATATGAATCAGATGGAAAGTTTTGATTTTACTCTCCTCTTTTAGAGATCTCAAAGATTCTTTTTGAAAAAAATTTCACATGATTCACTCGTCTTAATAAATACACTTTCATTGCTTCCTTATTTAACTAATAGATTAGTTGTAAATGTATAAAAAATGATATGTATCACAGTTTAGAATATGTATCAAAAATGTGATTTCTAAAATTTATGTAATTGGGTAAATTTATGACAAAACGTGTTACTACCTCCTTAACATATGAAATTTATATAAGTTGCCCTATTTTTTAAGGCAGAAAGGACATGGGCTGATCTTTTTTTAAAAAATGGCCAATAATTGAAAAGGTGGACAACCTTAGCCAGTCGGCCCAATTTAATTCCCCTTTGTAGCCATTTGGCCCAATTGGGCACATGCAGTCTCTATACTCAATTGATACACTTTTATACCACATTGATACATTTTTATATTATATTGATACACTTTTTTAAAAAGAGAAAGGAAATTCTATTCAAGTACATGCAGTCCCTATACCCAATTGATACTCTTTTATATCATATTGATACACTTTTATACTACATTGATAAACTTTGATACCGCATTGATATACTTTTATACCACGTTGATACAGTATATATACCACATAAATACACCTTTTATAGTAAAAACTTGAGCAAGCATATATAGTAATTCGTTATTCGTGAATTTATTAACTTCACCTAAAATTTTGTGAAAATTTGTGCAATCATATACAAAATTTATTAAACCCTGTACCCATACTGTCCAAACATTCCTTAATTTTTTTATTAAAAAGAGAGAGATAGCAAAAAAAAAAATAAGTCAAAGTGTCGCTATATTGTTAACTCATATGAAAAGAGATAGAACAATTATGGGTGGACTTGTATTGCATTTTTTATTTCTGTGATCGCATCTGAAAAAATAAATAGGTGGACAGAGTGGACTTTTCTCATAAAAAAAATTAACAACATTAAAATGAAAAAGAAAAAAATAGTGAAAAACAAACAAAAAAAAAAAGAAAGAAAATGTAACCTGTAAAATAATTGACATTAAGGGTGTGTTTGGTATGAAGAAAAACATTTTTTAGAAAATGTTTTCCAGTTTTCTTATGTTTGGTTGGCTTCTATATTTTGGAAAATGTTTTTCAAATCAACTTATTTTCCTTAAATCTAAGGAAAATGACTTTCCTTCAAAAAGTAAAGAAAACATTTTTCAAAACTCTCTTTCAACCTCACTTTAAAGTTGAAATGTTCATACAATTCTCAAAATCATCTACCCGCCCCCAATATCCTATCACCCCAATACCACCCCTACCCCCATCCCTACCCCTACTCCTACCCTCACCCCAACCCCTACCCCTACCCCTACCCCACCCCCAAAATTCAATTGTTTAAAAAAGTATTTCAAATGTTTTTTCTTAGTCCACCCCACCCCTAATCCTACCAGCCCCCCTTCCAAAAATAATATCTACATTTTATTAAAAAAAATCAAACTTTTCTCTTACCCCACACCCCTACCCTCCCTTCCCCCTACCAGCCCCCTCTCCCATCCCTTCCCCCCCTCAAAAAAAAATTATTTTTAAAAAATTTTCAATATTTTTTTTCCCTCTCACTCCTCTACCCTGACCCCCAGCTCTTGCTAACCCCCCCCCCCTCCCTCCCCGCCAATTTTTAAATTTTTTTTAACAAAAAAATTTAAATTTTTTTCGTACCTCACTCCTACTACCTATTCTGACACCCTCCACCCACCCGTCTACCAACCCCTTCCCAAAAAAGGATTTAATTTTTTTAATTTATTTTTTAAAAGAGAATTCTAAAATGTATTTTTATGCTTTAGCTAAACACTAGAATGTATTTTTTGAAAATTATTTTTTCATTCACCAACCAAATACTAAAAAATATTTTTCATCCACCAACCAAACATAGAAAAACAAGTAAGAAATCAACTTGTTTTCCAAGAAAACATTTCTAGAAAAACATTTTCCTTCATACCAAACATACCCTAAAAATTAAACAATAAATAAGGAAAAGACCAAAAAAAAAAAAAGGGATAGTAGCAGCGACAGAAAAGCCTAAATGGCTATCTATTGAAATTGTCAAATCAATGACTGTATAGTGGAAAATATTTTAGGTGAGGTGACATTTATGTCCTTTTCCTTTTTTAAGTTGGTCAAAAGTTGGCCCATTTTGATCGAATTTTAGTAATGACAAAGTAAGAACGGATGATCTGTTAAGGATTTAGAAAACTTAATTAGAATCTAAACTTAAAGAGAAATTAGATATGATAGAATCATCAATTTCGTCAAATGGAACCATGTCGAGAAAATTATTCAATTCATATGTAATCTCTATTAGAAATTATATTTGAATCGTTATTTGTAATTTATAAATATGTTTGCAATTGTTTTATATCTGTCCAATATCAATATTACATTACTTTTTTGACAATGCGTTGTGTCATTTTTATTATCGTTATTTAATGTCCTATTTGATAAACTTGATACATCAACTCGTGTATTAAATTTACAAGAATGCGTATAAATTTTTACTTTGATTTATTAATTTTTGAAATTAACTATATTATTCAAGTAATTATATAAATAACTTATACTAGTAAGTATGTACCAAATATATTATCATGCGTTCTGCACAAAAAAAAAGAGACTGAAAGTCGAGGTAGGAACGTAACTAACTTTATTTTCATGCAACTGCAAGTATTGTTCATCAAAGTCGTTTTAGTTTGTGGCTCTTACTTGCATCTATCAACTGAACCTTGTTAACTACTCTCTCCGTTTCATATTAGTTGGTCCCTATGAACTTGGCACACTCATTAAGAAAATATTTAATAGGGAATTATTTTACTCAATTAGTCTTATTAATTATGCTTTAAAAATAGAAATTTAAATATATGCACTTTATTTTGTCATTTAATGACAGGGATAGTATTGGCAAAAACATAATAAAATTCTCTTGATTTCATGAAAGAAACAACTAAATTGAAATAATTATTTTTAGAAAGAGAACCAACTAAAATGAAACGGAGGAAGTAGAAGAATTTCTATAAGTAATTTAATGAACAAAAGATATATGTTAAATAACTATTATGCAAATGAATTATATATTTAAATATGCATGTATTGTTGACTTGGAACATTCATTTTTTACCAAGTTAAACCCATAATGAACTATAACATATGCATTGGAGTTGAGATTATACTTACATGCTTCATTTCATTTTACTTAAATCTATCTACGTTGACTTAATACTCTCTTAAAACAATACTTTCTCCTTACATGCTTCATTTCATTTTACTTAAATCTATCTATGTTGACTTAATACTCTCTTAAAACAATACTTTCTCCGTTTAAAAAAAATGACCTATTTTGATTTGATACGGATTTAAGAAAATAAAGAAGACTTTTGAATCTTATGGTATTAAATTAAAGTTATGTCAAATTTATCAAAATGTCCTTTAATCTTGTGGTCTTAAATATGCTAAGTGAAAAGTTGGAATTAAATTGTTGTAAAAAAGGAAAGAGATCATTCTTTTCTAAACAGACAAAAAAGAAAAGTAGATCATTCTTTTTTAGATGGGGAGTACTTATTAGAGGATTATTTTCCATACTAACCTTATTACATGCTTAGAAATCTAAATTTGACTACGAGTAATTTATGTAGTCATTTAATAATAAAAATAGTATTAAAAAAAGTAGTAATAAACTTCTTCTAATTTCATAATTGAACAAGTAAATCAAAATAATTATTTATAGTGAGTGGATCAAGTAACATCAAGGGGCTAAAAGAAAAAGGCAAAATGGCTCGATTGTCCCTTATACTATGTCTATTTTGTAATGTGGATACTCCTACCTATATGTTTGTCATCTGGATCCTTAAATCGATTAAAAAGCAACATTTTAAACACTATTTTGGTGTGTGTAACACACTCGCCCCACATCAGCTGCCACGTCAGCTTCCATGTCATTTTCAGGTATTACATTAAATTTCATGACATTTTTAAAATGCTGCATAAGAAATTAAATATTAAAATAAATTTAATTAAATTAAAAAATTATAAATTGTAGAAAAAATTAAATAATCATATTTTATTTTTGCTCACAAATTAAATAACAAATTCATTCCAAATAATTAAAATTCTTCTCCAACTAATTTAAATTTTTAACTACAAATTCATATATACAAACATAATAAATTTTTTATTTTTAAATTTGAATATCTTTAACAAATTCACAAAAACTTTAAGTTTTTTCAAGCTTATTCATGAAATTCACTAATTTTTCAATATCAGCTATCACTCACTTTTAATTCAAATTTAAATTTTAATCCCCAAAAAATATGAAAAAAATTCAAATTTTAATTTAAAAAAATACGAAAAGATTTGAATTGAGAGAAAAAATTAAAAAAATAAAATAAAAAGTGAGTCAAGATTTTTTTGGTTTGGGGAGGAGGGGGTTGGTGCATTGAAGGGTGGGGGGTTGGCTGCTGTGAAGGAAGGGGGTAGGGGAGGGTTGTAGGTGGGTGGGGGCTAGTACGTTGGGGGTGTGGGGTCAAGGTGCTGGACGCAGGGGAAGGGGATGGGGGGTGCTGGATGCGGGGGAGGGGGACTGGAGGTGCTTGACAAGGATGGGGTAGGGTGGGGGTGCTGGACGCGGGGGTGGAGGTTGGAGGGTGCTGGATGCGGGAGAGGGGGGCTGGGGTGGGGTGGGGGTGATGGATGCGGGCGAGGGGGGCTCGGGGTACTGGACGGCGGTGGGGGTATTGGACGGGGGTGGGTGGGGTGGTAAGGGGGTGCTGGGGAGGGTGCCTTTTTTATTTTTTTTAAATAAATTATATTTTTAAATTAAAAAAGATGGAGGAAAAAAAAGGCCCCTTTTAATCTTTTTAAATTTTTAATATTATTTTAATATAATTATATTGCTTTCACTCGCTCATACACGCGTGTCCACACGCCTCATATCCTACTCAGCAATTTTAATGTCACATAAATGCGGTCAACGGTCAAAGAGCTTAAAATATTAAGCTTTATTAAATGGAAAAAATACATAAAGTAGCATACTTAAGTATTAAATTATAAAAAATAACAACACTTTTATCAAATTACATTTTGTAGCATATGTATTTGTATTTTTGTAGCAACAGTTTGCAAAAATACAAAATACATATCGATCATTAAGGCAGTAAAAATCATATGTATTTGTATTTTTGTAGCAACAGTTTGCAAAAATATAAAATACAACTTGTTATATTATGTAATTATGAAACTGTTGTTATGAAACTCATAATTAAGGGGACAAGTATGTTATTTCTGAATTTTGCTCTTATTAAATTAAGATTCAGATGACAAACATATAAGTAAAAGTATACACATTACAAAACCAACATAGTACAAGGTTACATCAACCCATTTTGCCACAGAACAATTTTACATAGAAGAAAAGATGAAGGAAAACAAGAAATAAATTGAAATGAAGCGAGCATTGAAAGTTTCAAATTTTCAATATATCATAGTCCACTTTCATTGCCACAAATACTATTCTGTTGCAGTCAGATCCCGCTCCAACAAATTTTAAAATTACATTGAAGAAGAGAACAAGCTATAAGTGAACCAAAACCTTGCTACAAAGAAAAAAGAAAAATGCCTTGCATTGTAAGTTGTGTCTAAGTTTGGATGGCTCTCCAATTTGTGAAGGCACCTGCTTCTTCAAGCAGGTTATTCCTATAACCCTTGAGGCCGATAAGTCCTTTATGTTGAAGTTTAAGACGGTTGTTTTTCATAGGTATCAATGGAGACTAGATGATCTTAAGAAAGAACTTCAAGGACTTAAGAGTGAGGAAATGGTTAAATTGATCAATTATCAACTCAATTACTAACAAGTATTTTGGCAAGTACGGAAAGAAGATTTATGAACTATTGAGAGAAAAGGAGAAGCTGAGGGAGGAGGTTGTTTGGTTGTCCGAGTTGAGACGTTCTGTACCTGTAGAGGACGTTGTATCCCAACACTCTCAGTTGGATTCTTGATAGTCACTTGTGAGATGAATGATGATATATATGCCGTAAGGCCCATCTTCTATTTGGGTGATGAGAAGTCTTCAAGCTTGTTGCTTCCAAATTATCGTACACCATTACTCAAACAAGACTGCTGGTATTCAAACTTCATTCTGAAAAATACAAGGTCATGTCAATAGAGAGGGGGGGATTGAAAATTTCACCTGATTAAAAAATCAAACTCCCCCACAATATTGAATAATAATCATACTCCCCATTTATTCCATGCAATGCAATGCTTATTTTATCCTTATAATTTTAATTCTATATTTATGTAATATCTTTTTATATTATATGTAACGAATATTTTTTTAACATGGTTATTTATAGCATTTTATTTAAGTTTATTAACTTTATACGCAAATGAATATGTTTTATAAATTTATCATAAAATTTAATATTATTTTTAAGGTCGTTATTTTAGTATTATATGTATTAAAGAGTTATTTGGTGTGATGTATAATTATAATAATTCAGAGATAAAGTTCATGATTATTTATCCTGTGTTTAATTAGATGTATTAGGTAGTCTCAAAATTATTTGTCGCACCATTTATACCACAGTGATGAGATAAGTTATCACACATACATGTTAGTACAACTTATTTTGTAATAACTAATCCCGAAATAACTTGTTTCCAAACAACCCACCCCTAAGTGTGTATATATACATATGTATGTACATGCATGTGCGTATATTTTCGTGTTTTATTACTCTCTTACTAATTTGTTTCATAATACTTAACTTTCTGTTGATATAACACAATCTTTAAGAAAAATTTACTTAGAGGTATATTTGCTAAATTAACCTTATTAATGATAATTTGAAACTTTAAATTTGTCTATACTGTTACTTTATATAGTTATTTAACACTAAAGGGTAAAAAAAATACAATACAATTCTCTTGATTTCACAAATTGAGCAGATAAACTAAACCATTTATTTTTAGTATGAGGATTAAGTGATAAGAAAAGATATTATCTATTGTCTATAACAGTGAATAAGCTGTGATTGTCATTAATAGAGTATTACATATTTTATAATTTATATAAATAAATATAATCTTTAAAATTTGACCTTATTTTTATTCGAGAATAACATCTAGTATCCCTGTACTATGATCAAATTTGCTAAGACACACTTCAACCTCACGGGGGTCCTATAACCCCTTAAACTAAATTTTAGCGTATTTTTATCAATCTTTTTAGCTAACGTGATACCTTTTGTCAATCGTTTTAGATGGCGTGACACCTTTGATATGGGCTCTATTTCATGTAATAAAGGTGCCGCATTAGCAAAAAAATAATAAAAATACGCTAAATTTGAGTTTAGGGGATAATAGAACTCCTGTGAAGTTGGAGTGTGTCGTAACAACTTTGACCATAGTTCGGGATGGTACTAGAGGCTTATCTCTTTCATTTATTGTTTGTATTTTCTGCATTGAAATATATTTATAAAATTAGTAGTACTTATTATTTTCACTTGTTAAAATAAATATTATAGTTTTGATTATTATTAATAAAACTAATTTTCTTATTATGTTAATTTACTTCATAAAGACTATCATTAGCTTATATATTTCTTACCTTTTTTTTTCTAGAATTTATGTTTTTATGAAAATTTTGTTATATGAATAAATTTTATGTTTTTATGAAAAATTTATTAATGAATTTTTTTTTAAAATGAAAATATGTTGATTTTAAAGAAGTTAAAAAAAAAAAAGAATAAAAAAATTAATAATAAAGGGCAAAATAGGAATTATAAAAAATCAATTAAGATAAAAGGGGAATATAATTATTATTCAAAGTTAAGGGAGGTTTGATTTTTAAAATAAAGTTGGGGAGGAAAAATGATTTTGACCTGTCATAGGGCCGTTCCCGAAGAAGAATAACAAGAAGAAGTTTGAAGTTTAAAGGCTCTTTTATAAATTAAGGAATTAGTTTTTGTTTATGTTGCCACTTGATTAGTTACTCCTAATTGTACTTTTTTTATTTTGGACCAAAAAAAAAAAGAAAATTCATTTAGTAACTGTTTTGTTTTCTTAAGAACTTTTTCACTTTGAAGTTGTGTTAAGGACATTTTTACTTTGAAGTTATGTTGACTTAAAGAACATTTTCGATTACTCCTAATATAACGTCTCGAATTATCTGTCAAGATTTCTAATATTTAGAGCTGTATTAAATAAATTGTCATTTTGAAAATTTAAGACAAAATTAACTATTTTTTTCGTTTCTAAAAGAATGACCTACTTTGACTTGGTATAAAGTTTAAAAAAATGAAGAAAACTTTTGAATCTTGTGGCTTTAAATTAAAGTTGTGTCAAATGTACCAAAATGTCTTTTAATCTTGCGGTCCTAAACATACTATGTTGAAAGTTAAAATTAAAATATTACCAAAAAGGAAAATAGTCATTTATTTTTAAACAAACTAAAAAAAAGTAGGACACTCTTTATTAAAAGGAGGGAGTATAATTTTTTGTCTTACCTTTAGTTGTATTGTTTTGAAAACTGCAAACTTCTCAAACATGTGGAAATAACATACAAATAAAATAATTATTAAATGAAAATATTATATTTTCAAAAACATAAATAAGAGCTGAAGAATGTCGAAACTTTGAGTCCAAAGGTGGAGTCAATAGTTTGACAATGCCATACTTCTTCAATCGGATCGCTTGAACAAAGTCCTTGCTTTGTTCATTTTATAAATTTGGCTTTGTTTCTATTACTTAATTTGATTTATCACATTCAGTGTAAAGATCCGAAAGACTTAGGGTTCGTTTGGTAGAATGTATTAAAATGTTAATGCATGCAGTAGTTTAATGTGTATTAGTAGTATCTTGTTTGGTATACCTTTTTACCCAAACATTAGTTATACACTCTTTTTTTTTATTGAGGTGTGCATTACTAATACCTCAAAATTCATGGCATTAGTAATGCAATGAATCTAATGCATGCATTAACATGCTTAAAGACCCTATTACCCCTCAAAAAATTTTTCGCATCCTTTCCAACATATATATTGGGGTATTATGTAAAAAAAAAAAAAATTAAAATTATGTAATTCATGTTTTTTTTTAATACATCGAACCAACCACTGCATAAGAAAAATACAAAAATAACTAATGCAAGCATAACTAACACAAGCATTACTAATACACTATATTTTACATTATTCTTATACACTCTACCAAACGACCCCTTAGAGCAATGAAGTTGATGTCAAACTTATTTGGTTAGTGTCTAAATAATGAAATATTTCAATTTATCTATATATATATCTATACTACCTTAAAAGCACTAGCTTAAAAAGATAAAGTGAAATTACATAAATATCCCTCTAAATAAGTTAACCTTACTTTAAAAAAAAAAAACAGGCGCGTTATTTTCTTTTGCAATAGTCACGACTAATCTAATAACTAAAGCCTACTTCAAAACCACACGTAATAGTCACACTCACACCTATTACGTGAAAGAAGAAAATATCAGAGAATATCAACGCAATTACGAAGATGAATTGATCCATTTTTCAAGATGAAACGTTATCAATTCTCTTCGGAAACTTAATCTTAATCCTGTGTTTGACTAGAATATAGCCTTTTCAGAGGCAATTAATTTGTTCCATGCATGTGCTATTACGTACGGTTTCTTACTGAGGATTTCTGTTTCCCAAAGAGAACGGGCCTTCACCTTTGTTGATGAGATTAAGGATCATTCCTTTGGGTTGCTAACAATAGGGATTTGACAAAACTAACGAAAAGTGCATTTCGGCACCGCTATAACAACGTGATGAATGTTGGGTTCAAAGTGTGAAGAAAGTGTGAATGAAAAATGGTGGAGGAAAGGAGACACAGATTTGGAAAGTGTACTTTCAAAATTGGAAAGTTCACTAAGTCTCCCACATTGATGGAAGAAGGGAACTTTGGAGTGTTTATAATAATGAACACCTACTCCACATGATAAGTGAGGCAAGAAAATAAATGCCTCACGCCGTCGTCGTCGTCGTCGCTCGCTCGGCTCGGCTTCGGATTTGGATCGATCGATGAGATCTATTTTTTGGACAAACTTTATTTGAATTTCGAAAAATACCAAAGGGAAAACGCAAACGCAGTAGTATTTCAAACCTCCATTTATACATGTATGTAAAATTCAAACTATTTTGTGAACTGGTGCCATTGTTTCGTGAATTGGTACACTGTTTCGTGAACTGGTATGCCTATTCGGGAAAAGACATGTTCTTTGGATGAACGAACATGAATTTTCAAAAAAGACACACGAACATGGGAATTCGAGGTCGGGAGAACTACCTAACTAAAGAAAAATAGTGTTCTTTCTAAGAGTAGGCGTGGAGAGCTTTTTGCGGGGAAACTTGCAAGTACAGTTTGGGGGGAGGCGGGCGTCGACCCTACCTTATGAGTATTCGAACTATAACAGTTCCGATGAACAGTCACTCACTTTTGTTATTTCCAGATGCTTCTTTTAGAAGAGCACGGGAAAAACCTATGGAATCCATTGTACTAAGAACTAAGACCCGAAAGATCATCTAAGGACTGAAAATCGGGACTCAAAACTAGTCAAGAAGGCGTTCCAGAACCGTACGTGAGAATTTCACCTCTTACGGATCCTCCCTTATATGCATAATGAGAATAATACATAGAATCAAAAAAAAAAAATTTAGAGCCTGAGTCAATCGATAGTTAGGAGCAACTTGGAACCAATTTCGCCTTTTCAAAGAGGCATGTTATGGCTATATAAACCTACTTTCATT